>NW_010397706.1:0-46569 GCF_000710305.1 Buceros rhinoceros silvestris | reverse complement strand
CTGGTTATCATGACAGAAGTATTGGGGAGCCAGCTGGCATACTAATTACAAGAAATGTCCAAACCTTTCCTGAGTCCTACTGGCCTCTTGGCACTACTGTCGCACGGCAGTGAGTTCCACTGCCTAACTGTGCACACAAGAAAGGAAAGAGTCCTTTTTCGCTTCGAAATGCATTGCCTTTTTAGCGTGAGTGTTCATTTGCTGCAGTGTTATAACAAGATAAATACCACTCTCCATACTGCTTGTATTTCCTCTCTAAATTAAACCATTTCTAAAGGAAATCATTAGGAAATTTCCATGCGACTGGTTTTGCAAGAAAAATGCAGCTCCATTAAGCCGACCTTTCAAGTCTAAGTTGTTCATTTTGCTCACAATCTCAAATTTTCTTTTGGGAAAATGTTGGGGGGTCTCTCCCCAACTGTTAGGGTCACCACTTGTGGTGGATCACCACACGTCGCGAACAGTCGGGGCAGGCAATGCAACAACAGCTTGTGTGCACACAAAGCCTTTATTGAAATACAACTGCAGCAAACTGCTGCAGCACCAACATACTGCAAATTGCAACTGCACCATCCCGTTCTCTCTTATCACATAGTTTCATATTCTTCTAGTACTTTGTTTATTATACGTGCCCTACTTGGATTGGTTTCAAGTGCACTCTCCTCCAATCAGCTACTGACCAAGCCTCTCTGTCTCCTCCTAAACGACCCGCCTCCTGCTGTTGACTGACAGCAGGCTAATTCGGCTTCTTCCCTGCCGGGGTCACTCCCACAGGAAAACAGTAATAATCAGGCTAGCCCTGCTGAAGCAATGTTCCAGTTTGCAATAGTTCCACAAATCATTAAACTGCATTTTTTCACCCACATGCCACATGAGGCAAGCTGTCCTTCTGACCCGCCACGGCCCTTTCTTAAACAGACTTTGGAAGACTATCTATCTACCCTAGTATGATTTTGATTGCCCTCTGTCTAAACTTCTTGACTGTAATCCAAATCCTTTCAGATTTTATTAACAACAAAGCTTCTCCTTGACTCTAAACATTTTAATTGCTTGCTCTCTGAATCTGTTCTATTTTTATTATGTACATGCGCACACAGACACACACAAAGACACATAAATACATGTATGGGCTTGAATTCTTCAAAATGTGTTTGGCTTTCCAATCAGTGGTCTGCCACTGGTTCACATAGCAGAAATTACAGTGTTTTCATTGGTACTTTCCCTTGGGAAACTTCTTGCAACCCAATGTTGTTTGCTGGTTTGATCACCTCTGCAGAGTGGCCGGATGTTTTTACTAAGCAATGAGCCTGGGGCATTGTTCACAGTTGATAAATATATTCTTCCTTTTATTTACTTCACATACAACCGACTTATATCCAAACCAGCCAATTTTGCAGCCTCTGACTACATAGCCATGCAAGCAGCATTGAGAGAGAAGATTCTCCAGAAGCACCTGATCATGGTGCTAATTTTTTTAACTTTCCAGGTTTCAAGATGGAGCCAGGAGCATAAAAAATTACTCTTTAAAGTGACGCAACAAGGAATGGAGATTGTACGAGTTCACGGGAGACAGAACCACAAGAGTCTGAATAGTTTACAGCACTGCATTACAAAAGTGTGGTTCACGGACTTGGAAAGGATGTGTTAGGAACTTCAATCCAGCCTGTGCTTTGAAAGGCAACCATATCATACAAAAAATACTATTTTAAAATCTGAAAAATCAAGCACACATTCCAAGATGTAAGTGGAATCACCCCTTCAACTACAATCAAGAATGTGCCTCGCAGCAATTTGAAACAACTATCTTAACAACTTTAAAATAATCAGGCAACTTGCAAAAGTGAATTATGCTTAGGATGAGGTTATTCAAAGAAAACGTTAAAACTGTAACAGTTTTCAAAGTTGCAAAAGCTGATGCTTCACTCCACATCCAGGGAGTGGTACCAGGCACTGATGTTTAAGAACATCTTAATGATTAAATCACTGCCCAGATGAGCTGAAAGAGAGATGTCGGCAGCACACCACCAGCAGCTGTAGCTGACAGAAGGCAGGGAAGGGTGTGCTGAAAGAGTCCTAGGGGTATGAAAGGACAGATGAGTGGACTTCCATACTATGTCGTTTGACCAGACAGAATAACCCTGTGCAATTCTGAGCAGTGCGTGCAAAGACAATGCTTCAATGAGAGACGGGCTGTGGCTGCACTTAGCAAACAGAGCATGAGGAAGCCCTGTAGCTAAGGACTCCCATTTCACATACAACAGAGGAAGGAGACGCTGAGTTATGCTCCTCCTCAATTCAGCAGACAGGCCAGATGAGGAAGAGAGGGAGTACAGAGGAGCACAAGCTTCATGCCCATGCTCAGAAGTGGTACAACAGCAGGTATAAGCTTTTTACCTGTGGAGCAGCAGTACATCAAGGAATGAGGTCACAGTTGAGAGAGAGACTCCAGGCCCTTCCCCACTCCAGTGCAGCAATTAAATTAACCCTACTCAAAAGTCAGACAGTCTGGACAGTCTGAACATCAGACCTTGAACTCCAACACTTTTACCCTTCAGGTCTGCTCCCGTTGGGCTGCATAACTTGTTAATGCAGACATTGCTGCAACTAAATTATGTAAAAGATCAGAATTCTAAAATCTCACAGCTTCCACATATTTCCATAGAGAAACAACAGCACAAACCTGGCAACTTAGCCTGGAAGATTGGTCTCAGTGCATGTATTCTTTTTTTTCCCTTAACATCCGTGCTCCTTGGATGTGTATTTGTGGCTTGGGTTTCTCCCTTTTCTTTTACTGTCTTCAGATCAAGCTCCCAAAGTCACATCCTGACACGCTCTGCCAACCGCAATTCCATACATCAAGATCCCTACATGCAGTCACAAGTACAGATTCCAGGAAGCACACACTGCTGGACTTTGTTGCCTGCCACCAAGCCACCCTGATTTATGCCTGCTGAAGCTATAGTTCTGAGTATAGTAACACCTACACTGCACAGTGGTCCCACATGCGTATATCCTATTATCCAAACAACAGATGTACCAGCATGCGTGCACACACATACTCCAACATCTGGCAATCACAAGCTAACTGTAATAACTCCATGAACTTCACTCATCTTCACAAAACTCACAAACACTTCATCTATACATCTGCTGAAGAGGTGCTTTATTTTTTCTACTCCACTGAAAGAAGTGTATGCTCTTAACCCGTCATTCACAGTCACATACACAGAAATACAACCAAGCCCTTTGTGCTTACACTTAAAGCACACGCTTCGTCCCTTCTGAATAACGAGGCATGAATGGCTCTTGACATGCACACTTCAGAGGTGATGCACATAATGTGCACACAGACATACACCTCTCTACGTCTCAGTCATACCTCTGTATGTGCGCCTTACATGCCCTCACCTGCTCTGAGGCCACTTTTCCACTTTCTGGCTAGAAGTCATGCCAGAATAAAACTGATAAAAGGAAATGAAGAGTCACATCCAAATATCCAGATATCTGTTAACTTTAAAACATCCCACTTCATAACACTAAAATTGATACTTGCATAATTCATCATTTCCAGATGCTGGAAGTTTCCAGTCTGTTTTCCTTTGTTACTCTCATCCACTTAAAATCTAAAGGCCTTGTTCAAGAATAATGTGGGCAAAAACTTCTGATAACTTGTGTTTGTGATTTTATGAAAAAATACTTTAATTCAGAATGCTGTTGCCTGCCTGGCTCGGTTCAGTGCACTGGAAACAAGGGGATGACCCACTGTGATGTTCTCAGCAAACTCTACCTTACAGCAAAATATGCTGGACCATACGCAGTCTGGAAGCACTGAAGTTGTGAAGGTCTCAGGTTTACCCGATTCCCCCACCAGCGAGGTCAATGCATCAGTGGTGACCTCAGAAACCTGATGGCTTCTGCAGCCCCCGATGGCATTTCAGGAACAGGGCTGGTATTTTTCAGTTTGTATGAATACCCGCACGTTTTCAACCGCGCAGAATTGAACTATTTCATAACCCATTCTTTAAAAACCTTCAAAAGCATGTACTACATTTGGAAAAGCATATGCGTGTTTTGAGTTTATTGAGGTTTTTTTCCCAGCCATCTTCTCTCTGAAAACGTTAGATTTTTTGACAGTAGGAAGAATAGCTTGCTGTATTTTACTGCAGATGAGAAGAAGAAATGTGATGCATTCTACTGAATTACTTTAGAACTTTTGGTTAGAAAATGATGAAAATTTTCATGTGGAAAGGAAAAATTTCCTGCAAAAATTTTCAGTCATCTCAACTACAGATATGAATGCAAATATTTAATATATTTTTGAAGTAGAAAACAACATCACCATTAAATTCTACTTTAACCTTCAGGATCTGAGTTTAAAATAACGAAGTTTCCAGATCTCAACTGTACAAAAATCCCTGACAGCTAAATGAATATATTTTAATATAAAAGTAACTTCTCAGGGTCCTGAGCATCTTGGAGTATCAGCTCTGAATGATGTGATTTGTTCCATGTATCTCACTGTACTGTTCACTGTGAAACTGAAGGGTAAATGTAGAGATAGTATCATTAACCATTTCGTTAATAAACAAGTACACAGGTAAAGCATTGAATTTGAGGTTTCCTTGGGCTTCCCAAAAAGCCCAGTTCAACCTCACTCTGCCATCCAGCAACAGAGTTTGCACACTGAGACATTTCTCCTGTACTTAGGGGTTTCCATCACAACCAACCATGGCACAGAGAAAACCGATAGTGTGCTACTGCAGAAATTACCCAAAATGGAAAGTCAAAATCGTTCACACTAGACCCCAGAGATGGAAAGACACTCATGGATGCCAACGAAAGACACTCACGGATGCCAACACACCAAGAACCCAGTCCCTGCCAGTCCTACCAGTGCTTGTTACCATTTAGCATACTCCACACAAAAGATCATAATGGAAAAGCATGGGACTTCTCTGTTAGAGAAATGTTACCTCACATCCTTCCCAAACACTGCTACAGATTTGTTACTGGTCTGCTCAAGAAGAGCAGAGAGGCAAAGCAGAGTTTTAACTGTCACTGGGGTTTCATTATGAATGGGGTTTAAGTGCACAAGCAGCCAATTAGCACATCCCTTTTGGGGCCTCTAAACATATTACCCCATTACTCAATTTATTATCTCTGGTACTTTTGTGCATCCTCCCATGTCCTCATTATTGCTGAAATGCCACCATCCGTGGTTCAAGAGTTCTTTTAAGCCCTTCCCATCCTATAGCATGACGTGGTTGGAGAGAAGCACAAAACTCATAAGAGATCCACCAGTTCTCGGGGGACGAAAGAGAAGAAAAAGAGAGTTTCAAAACAACGTACTTTCCTCCCCCTCTCTCCACCTTCCCTTCAATCTTACTTCTCTCACCTTCTTCTTGTGTGGTAAAATTTGATGTGAAAGGCAGCCCAAACTTGTCTCTAATGCTGCTGAGCTTGACCATGTGGCTACAGGAGGTGGTAGCAATTTCCTCTCCTAGTACAGTTGCGAAGTCCCACAGTGATGCTTCAAAGCAAAATTGTGACCCACCCCTTCCAGCCTGGAACCCAGCAGGGTCTGAGAAGCAGCTGGGCTGCTCTTCAGTGAGATGCGTTATGGAAGGCAGAGAAGGAAGGAAAAGAAAGAAAACAAGGATAAACCAGAAGTTAAACAAATGTACGGAGTTAGAAAGGAGAAGGAAGAGGCTGGGGATTAGGACAGTTTACTGGAATTGGCTTCTTGAATGCTGTAAAGAGAGGACAATCCGTACAACTCTGTACCTTACACCTTCTCACAAAACACCGCAGCAGAAAGAACGACAGCGAGCCAAGCTAATGTCCTCAGTGCCGTACAAGTCTCTCCCTCCCTTTCCACTGCTCTTGTCAGAGAGTCTTTCTCTGCATTGCTGCCTGCAGGTCTGATCTGCTCAAGCAGACCAGATTATTTCCTCCTGTGTGTGCCAGGTAAAGCAAAGACCTCTTAACCCATCACGGAACCTTGCTTGTCCAATTCCATTTCATGACAGAGGAAAATATGAACATAATAGAGAAATGTGGGGTTGCTTCAATAGGATACCCTTTGTTGCATGAAGCAGCCACAACCCTGACTGGAAAAGTCTGTTCTTTGTTTAGGTGTAAAGAAACCAGTTCTGAAAAGCCTTTCACCCATCTGCAGACTCCTTCTCCCAGCTCTGAGCAGACAGCATGTCTCACAACACTCCTCACTAACAACACAGTACAGTTGCAGACAAGTTCCACTAAGGCATAGAGGAAAAAATAAATGAAAATAAAATAAAAGTGGCTGGCTGAAATTAAATGGCTATTTCTACAGCTGCATCTCAAGGTGTCTTTACAAAATGCCAGTTTTGCAGCCACAGGTACCTTTTTGCTGCTAAAACAAGTCAGGATATTTACAGAAAGGTAAACTAATGCACTTTGGCGGCCTCACTGGAAAATAAGAGCAATGAGTTTCCCCCAGAAGGCAGCAAAGCAAGTGCAACATTACACCTATTACATCCCCCACCTCTCCATTACTTTCTCTGCAACTGGAGCAAACCCCTCACAAGCTCATTACATCAAGTATTTTACAGAAAGATTAACTTCCTTAGTTAGCTTTTACAGAAGCTAACTTCCTTTTATGTATCTTTACTCTGAAAAATGCGTCTTTCTTGCAAGGAAGACAGGGTTAGAGAATAACCGATTCCACTGTTTACTGAGTGGGAGGAATGGAGAAGGTCACGTCTATGAGACATGCTTTGGGTAATAATTCTGGTGTTTCTAAATTCAGCGTGTAATCTCCACGTGGACTTATAGGACATGGATGCCTCTGGGTTACTTCAATTACAAACAAGTTACAAACAAGCGTGATGATGGTTTTGTATTTTTTTCTTGAGTAAAGGACACTTTGCATCGATTGGAAATCCAAAAAATTCAATAAGAACCTCCCATGCAGAGAAGCCCTTGGAGCACAAAACAAGTGTCCTGTGCAGGATATTGCTAAGGGAACCTATGGTGTACCACCCATCTCCATCCCACCCACCTCCACCGCACTCATCCAGGCTCACACCCCCAAAATATGTTCTTCACAGGACCCATATGTGGGAGCAAGTGGCCCTGCAGCACTCCCAGGAGGGACAAGTGGCAGAGAGCTCCCCACTCCATGGCACAACCAGGAGGCAAGCATTCTTCCCCCTGTTGAAACCTGAGCCACAGCAATCCCCTTCTTCTGGAAAGTCTATGACAAGGGATGTTCCCTTACCCCAGGAAAGACCATAGTTCTCTCCTGCATGTAGCACAGGACACGAGCACATCCCCCCTGCAAACAGCCATTTGCACTCCACCTCTGAATGTGGTGGCATCGTACCATTCCCCTGTGACCCTGCACCTAACCCACTATACAGCAAAAAGTATTGTCAGCTATATATAAAGAAAAGGAGAATATATACCAGAGGGTGCTCCTGCCATTCAGTAATGGCACTGCTTAGTTGGGTTTTTTGCAGGGCTCTCCCTGCTTCACGAAACTCACGCATCTCAAATTTCGCAGTCTTTCTCAACAGACTTCAGTAAGTCCATGCAAAGCTTTGTTTGGAGGTCCACCACAAGCCTTCTCCTCAGCACAGCACACCCCCACCCTGGCAACCAGTAAGTGATCCAAACTTACCCATGAACTACCACAGGAAAACATCAGCTAACTGAGAGAAAAATATGTTTAAAATTCATTCTTAGAATTCACCCTCCAAAGCTTTTACCTGACATAGTTTACCTAGCCTGCCCCACAAAATATTCATCATTTACCAGGCCAGAGATTCAAACGCTGCCAAATGGCAGGTGCAAATAGCTTTTTGGAAGCATCACATCTGCCACGGAGCAATTTTGGCCCTGGTTGGAGCTCTTACATGAGTGTCTACCTGAACTCAGGCAATCATTATGCTAAAAACCCCAGAAGCACGCAGAAAGAGAGCACCTCTGCTGCAGAGGACAAGACTGAGCAGCCAATTCATGCAGTAGGAGAAGAAACCGAGGCACGTCAAACGCACTTTAAAGAGGGACAACTATGCATCCATGAAGTCAGTGACAGCTGTCATAGACTCTGAGCTAAGCTTGATCGAGATTCTGATCTGGTGGTTAAAAACTCTGCAACCCACTAGTTACGCCCTAAAGACCTGCTGGTGCTAAAACTGAGACTAGATTTTTTGAAAGAAATCAACTGAACCAAAGCTGAAACTTTAAAAGCCTACCTATCACAATCTTCTATTCTCTCTGCATAACAGACAGCATCATCTTCGGGTCCAAATACTCTGTTTGCCGCCCCCTTTGCTTTAAATGGACACTGCATACATGAATATAAACCACCTAACACAGCATTCCTGTGTTTATGACACAAAAACATGATAATAATTACTGCAGGAACATTGCACTTTTTTTTCACATAAATACACATTTTTTATCAAACTCAGCATGACAGACAACGTAGCAGGGCTTAAAACTGAAATATACTTAGCACCTAATTTTATCTACCTCAGAAAGTTCGCAGATGACACTAAGTTGGGAGGTAGTGTTGATCTGCCTGAAGGTTGGGAGGCTCTGCAGAGGGATCTGGACGGGCTGGATCAATGGGCTGAGGTTAACTGTATGAAATTCAACAAGACCAAGTGCCGGGTCCTGCACTTGGGCCACAACAACCCCCTGCAACGCTACAGGCTTGGGGAAGAGTGGCTGGAAAAGCCGCGCAGCAGAGAAGGACCTGGCAGTGCTGGTTGACAGCCGGCTGAATATGATCCAGCAGTGTGCCCAGGTGGCCAAGAAGGCCAACACCATCCTGGCTTGTATCAGCACTGGTGTGGCCAGCAGCAGCAGGGAAGTGATTGTCCCCCTGTACTTGGTGCTGGTGAGGCTGCACCTTGAATATTATGACTATGAATATTACAAAAATATGAGTCCAATTTTGGGCTTACACACACACACACACACTTCAAGAAGGACACTGAGGTGCTGGAGCAGCTTCAGAGAAGGGTAACAAAGCTGGTGAAGGGTTTAGAGAACCTGTCTTACAAGGAGCAGCTGAGCGAACTGGGCTTGTTTAGTCTGGAGAAGAGGAGGCTCAGGGGAGACCTTATCGCTCTCTACAACCACCTGAAAGGAGGAGGTTGTAGTGAGGTGGGGGTTGGTCTCTTCTCCCATGTTATGAATGGCAGGACGAGAGAAAATGGCCTCACGTTGCATCAGGGGAAATTTAGGTTGGATATCAGGAAAAATTTCTTTACCCAGAGGGTCATTAAGCACTGGAACAGGCTGCCCAGGGAGCTGGTGGAGTCCCCATCCCTGGAAGTGTTTTAAAGACGTGTGGATTTGGTGCTGATGGACATGGTTTAGGGACCCTGGCAGTGCAGGGTGAACGGTTGGACTCGATGATCTTAAAGGTCTCTTCCAACCAGATGATTCTGTGACTCTGTGAACTCTTAACGTAAGGCGAACAGGAAAGCAAGTAGTGAATAGGAATGATGTTGCTACTCTTTACAGGAACAGGCCAATACTACACTTTGCAATGACTGAACAGGAATCTACTAATACAAAATAGGGGGAACAGATTTTCAGTTTCCACCCCTGCTCTAGCATTTAACATTGAAATGAGAAAACATAATAAGGTCCCGTTAAGACTGCCAATCGAGAGGTCAAGGGAAGCCTCTAGATGTAAAAAAAAATCTCGGGTCTATATCTGAGATAAATCAGTTGCTTTTCATGTAAGTGATAGAAGCATCAAGAAAAGCCATGTGTAGGTCAGCTCGCAGAGGCTGGTACACAGTACTAACGGCTATTGAACAAGAAGATGATTAAGCAAAAGGAAACGTCTTCTCTGAAATACTCATTCTTGAAGACTGCAAGAAAAAGAGAATGAGACCGAACTCTGGCAGGTGCCCACCCTGACAGTGAGATCTGTGATAAAGCATTACCAGAGATTACCCACGTGAGACTCGGGCTTATAAGGAGAGCTGGAGCTTCCTCTGGCTTTCCTGCCTAACACACATCTCTACAAGGCTCTGAGAAGTCCTTTCTTTTTGATTTGGTTTCTTAAAAACCATGAACAGCCAGTACACTGTCTCTGCATTATGAAACTGATACAGCATGAGCAAAAGCCCTGCCTTTTATGATGAATCCGTAAGATTTTTCAGCACCAGTATTGATAAGATTTGTCAGTATTGGCATGTCCTTCACTACGAAAATCATTTTTTCTGAGACCTAACACTGTCTTGCCACAGTTACGTTTATGCAAAATATCATTGCGAGGATAAACATCCCCTCTTGTCACCTGACCCCTCCTTGGTACCACATCCCTCCACTCTCTTCCATTTTTCTAGAACACCAAACAAAAATGAAAAATCTCTTTCAGGGACCTGTTGATCTGTTCAATTTTTTCTGTCCTTCCCTCATACCCACGGAAGATAGCGAAAGGTTCTCAGTGCCAGCAGTTATTTTCAGAGTGCTACAGATCACAGCAAGCATCTCTGTGACATTTCTGAGCCACCTTCCGCGCACGGGAGGAAACATTTACATAGCCAGGTCATTCTTCTCCCTCCACCTCTGCCTTCAGACCTGGCTCCAACAGACCCCTATGAAAGACCTGGGAACAGTTACAGTAGAGCTGAGCTCACCACCGTCACCCACTGATCAATGTCATCTCACGGGGAAAAAGCTCTGGCGTAATGATGCCCCTGCGGTCTTGTTTAAGCATAATGTCCATAAACACTCATGCACACCAGCAATCATGAGTGAGGGACATCAGCTGAAATAAAACATGTCACTTTAGTACGTCTCATTAATTAACAGATTAAGTACAGCAGTTCTGGGGCCCTGCTGTAATGCAAAGGCACCAGGGACAGAGTTGAGACCGACCTTACGAACTTCTCCCCTGCATTTTTTGCCTTTAGTGCCTAATTTCCTGTGTCATTCTACTAATGCATGAAAACCAATATTTGATTGCAGGAGGCAATGTATTTAAAAGATAAAAATAACTTGCCAGCTGCCTCAGTTAAGTCAGGAGATGCTCCACAGATGCTTCAGCATCCCTTTGTGGTTACCACACTCTTGCTGTATACAGGACTGGGCAGAGGAGATGAAGAACAAGCAGGGAACTGAGCAGGAACTACGAAAACCTTAATGCAGCGAATACTGCTTCTGTCCCATCCCCACACCCTGAGCCGCTGCATGACCCCTGCAAGACTGCTAATGCAAGGACTGTGTACTACTATTTCACCCTCACAGTAAGAGAGGAAGCAAGTGGTTCCTCAGCTTCAGAAGAACTAGAGTATGTGTACCTCTAGCTATAAAATGTTTATTTAACCGCTATACTGAGCTGCTGGAGGGGAGCAAAGCAACCCTGAGGCTGCTTAGCAGCTGACCCACAGTTTTCTCTGATTTAGTTATATCTCTTTTACAGTATCATTGCGGTTTCACACTTTATTTCTTTCACAATCCTTAGACTGTCTATGCACTCCTGATGATTTACTTCATGTGATTTCCTCCCATTTATTTATGCACTCAAATACTCATCAGCTTTTTTATTTCAAAGGTTTGCAAAGCACTTGAAAGAACCTGCCGGAGAGATGCGGCTCTTGAGCGAAAAGCATATTACAGTTCATACAAATCTGTTACACAGGCCTGCACAATCTGCCTAAGAAAGAACAGAGCTTCCAAACTTTGTAAGTCAGTGTGGTTGCCTTTCTGGTACAAACCACCAGAAAGCAAAAACCTCTGTGGCAGCACAGACTGTTTTAGTACAGATCCCAATATCCCGATAAATGCTTTAATTTCTGAATACAATTTAAAGCAATTCTAGGCAGAATTTCTCACAGAAAACTATTATATTCAAGCTTCTTCAATGAGCTCAAACAATTTCTTACTTAATTTAGACCAAGGCTGGTTTAAGGGGATTGACACAAAGGTTACACATGTGCAAGAGCAAAGACACGCATATCCCCTTTCATACAATGCTCTCAAATCCCTGCCAGTAATATTTCCCTGTGTCTGTGCTCAGCTGTGCTAGAAGCATCCTGGGGAATTCTGAGCTGATTCACGCTTACCAGAATTGCTCAAATCAGAGCCATTTCCTCATAGGTACTATGATTAATTCACAGTTTCTGCCTCGAAGTAGCAGTAAATCCATTAACATTTACCATCAGCCAGACTGCCCTCCCGTACAGACGTTAAACCCTCACCCAGAAGGCAGAGTCGGGCTCATTAATGGTGCCTGAGGACTTGCACTAACCGCCTCAAATTACTGCTCACAGCATCACCGTCGGTTTGATAGTAGGTAGATCCACCACAGTCTTAAACCAATTGCACCTTGCTAATGCTAGCACCAGTTCAACAGCTTTTGGACCCACCAATTTAATTGCAAAAGGATGTTTCACCCTGTGCAGAGCTTTCCTGGATGTGGAAAGAAGAAGCCGCACTCACTCCAAGGGAAAAGAGATCTGACAGCTGCCGTGGACAGGAGGGGCCTGGGCAGCAAATCCCTTCTCCCAGCCTGTATCCCTTCACAACCTTCCCCATTCCCCTGCCATCGGCAATGGCAAGCGGCAGCCACGGATGTTCTCTAAGGCTGCCTGCTACTTCAGCACTTAGCAAGGAAAACATCAGGCAGTTTCCTTGCTCTGCTGCTAAAGTCAGATCATCCAACAGGAACCACTATAGGAGAAATGCAGGCGAATTTTAGGTCCAGTTCAGTTACTGTCTCAGGAAAGGTAACGTTCAGACCTCCTAGGATGAACTCTCTAAATTTTAATTGTTCCTTAGAGGCATAAAGCTTTCTGCTCTCAATAGTTTTAAATAGAGCAAGAAAAGTAGGATAGAGACAGTAAGAGCAAGAAGAACACAAGGAGAAAAGGGGTAGAAGCAAAATGAAAATGGAATGACATAGTGGATGGAAATAGATGATGTCATGGTGTCATGGGAAGAAAAATAATTTAAAGGAGGGGAAAAGAAAAATAAAAACAAAAAAGCCAAAGGCGTAATAAAATACACAAATAGGGAAAAAATAAAGCAAAAAGATAAAATCTGCCTACGCATACACCAAAAAATTCAGTGACTGCAGATTTACCGACCAACAGATTGAATCACTGAAAAAATCCTCAACAATTTCCTATGTGTCTTGGAAGCCAATGCAAACATCAAGGAGCCACCTCTCTTGCCTCAGGGACAGATACAATACTTTTTATTTACTAAAATTAAGGCTTCCCTAAAATATCTGTTTGGCTTACATTCACCCCCAAAACTTTTAAGACCGTCCTGAGTCCAAATGTTTTCTGAGAAAACAGGTAGAAACACTGCAGGCTGCACGGCAGTAAGAAAGGGGAGAAAACACAGGAGAAGGCGAGTGGGGAAAAGCTAAAGAGATCAGTGGGAGAAGAGATTAGGAGAAGAAAACAGTAAAGAGCTATAACAGCACAGCTTTAAAAAAAGCATAGAGCAATTAATAAAGCAAAATAAACATAAAGACATTAAAAGGACATTAGAAAGACATAAAAACATGAAAGAAAAACATAAAGAGAGAACAGACTATGGAAAATGCAAGCCAAGCTGAAATTCAGAAATTACTCTGACATACTAAATGGCTTGAACTCCTTCCCAGTGTCCCTAGGTATAATCTCTATATTTCTGTGAGATGCCCACATTGTATGAAACAGACAACCACATTCATGTGGGGACAAAGCCACATACGCTGGATCATGGAGGAAATCGATGAAACCCCTCTAATATTGAATCTCAACCCACTGCCGTACTTCTTTGTGCGCATTAAGCTCAGTACAAAGTAATTCCACTTAATTTCTCACTCACAGCAGTTACGTTATCTATCTTCATGGCATTTTTCCTCATTTACAGCGGTATTAGAGATTTCTAATTGTTCTCCATTGTGCTCTCTTTCTGCACAGGTATAGCTCAGACAGCAAACCAAAGGAGGACAAGCTCTCCAGTGTAATATACTGGAGAAAATATTCCTACATCTCCTCTTGCAGAGGACCTTGGACTGGACCTACTCCGCCAGCCAAATTCCAGACTTGCACTACCATTCTGTAGAAGCCTGGGTAAAATCGATTATGGATTTATTCGGAAAACACGCAAAGACAACATGCAAGAAAATGTAACGGCATGAAACCGCTGTCATAACATTTCATCCCAATCTAAGGTATGACCTGCCTCCACTATCAGAAAACACTCACAGGAACCCACTGATTAAAATTGCTCTGCTGCCCCAGCTTTTGTAGCTGTCAATCCAGAAGAGGAACAGGAGAAAACATTTTGCACACCCTTCAAAATTCCCCTGATAGTCAGGATAGTGTCGGTCAAGATGCCTCACACAAAATTAACATGAACAGCAGAATTTATTGTAGTCCGTGTTAGTTCTCCCTGTTTCTTCATCCACCAATACCGCTTGACCAAAGGGGGTTGAGAGACTGCCAGCAGAAGGCTTAGCTGGATCCCATGCTCCCCTAACATCAGTCTCTTGAGAAGAAACCTCTAACTACTGTGCCTTACCGGGCTACAGGGCAACCAGCCATGACCCCTCCACACGTGCCTTCCTTTTGCACCATACAGGGACTTTGAGCAGCAGAACAGGGATTGTGACTGAAACATCCAGGATGCCTAAAATTATCGTTGTATCTGTGCACCTTCAGCACAGGGCCGGAGTATGCAGCTATGGAAGTTGGAGTGTGCTCCCCCTGCACAGCCACCATAACACACAGTACCACACTGTGTGTTTGGAATTCCTGCCCTGGCCACAAGCAGAACGTGTGGGATGAACACTGCACGTGCCATTTCTTCTTACTCTTTTTGTTCAGCCTGGGGAAGAACTCTGCAGGGGGTCAGGCAGTATTTCTCCTGCAGTGCTCCTCCTGCCTAGGAGTGCCCAGGGCGAGAGGGGACGTAAGACTAGATGGACCATGACACAAAGCTCACGTCATCAAGCAAGACCAAAAGCTGGATGGCTGACAGCTGCCCAGCCGTGGGGATGGGTCTGTGGATATGTGTGCATTTTTACCTGAAGCAAAGGTAGCAAGAAGGCTGGACATTTGTGAAAACTAATTTATTAATACAAGATACCAGCATTTTTCTTGGCTCTTTGTTGGCTTAGTCTACCACAGAAAGTGGTGGTAAAATGAAACTGTGACTGAAGCTGGTCAAAACATGTTGATGAAATACTTTTTCTTCAGAACATGCCGTTTTGTAAAAGTAGACATGGATCAAAGAGTTATTATTCTTGTTTCAGAACTGAAACTATGTCTAACGCCCTGTTTCATTTTAATGCTTAAAATCCCTTTTGTACTGACATTTGTAAAAATGTCAATATTAAAATGTCCATGAATACATGGACATATGTTGCATGAATATGCAACGTCTTGCACATTCCCACTTTCTAAAATATCTTATTCTGAACTATATATAGTGATAGAGGAAAGAGAAAAATAATGTAGGTACTGGGCAGATCTGTGGAGTAAGAACAGATTCTGAAATGATCTAGTTGACGGAAGGTAAGGTGAGCAGCTGTTGTTCCCTTTCCACCATACCACTCGATTTTGCTGGTGCTCTGCTCTGCTGCAGGCTCTGTTAGGTGTGGAAAGGCTGTACTGCCATGTGCCTGTTAGAGTGTAACGTGTCCTGAAAGAGCACAGCTGCCTGAAAAACTAAAGTATCAGCAAGGACACCTGCGTTCCCCACTCTTGAATTCATTCCTAGGTGAAATCTGTTCAGTTTCTCGATTTATAAGCAAAGAAAGTTTGGAGAGGTTTGGTTGGTTGGTTGGTTGGTTGGTATTGTTTCCCTTGGTTTTGGGGGAGGTCTAATGTAACAAGCTGGCCTGAGATTTGAGACCCAAGCTGAGCTCCTTCCAAGAGGTTCCCCTCCACTGAAATAGATCTTATTCTTGCAATGGCAGCAACACCTTTTCTGACGGAAAGCAATCTCACTTCTCTTGCTACTCTGGCTCTACCACAGCAGAAGAAGTTGTAAACATACTTCTCTTTTTTTTAAAAAAACCCAAAAATTATTCTAAGAGCAGCCCTCTGTGAAACAGAGGTATTTGCACTCAATGTTCCTAAGATTACAAGCGATTTTTAATTTTAGCACAGGTTTTTGTGTATTTGTTTGCGTATTTGTGGAGGTACAATTTATAAGCAGCAGCTCTGCCCTCTGACTAAGAACCACTCTTAAATGGCCACCAGGGCACAACCACACAAGTAAACAATGTTTTAGAGAGTACTAAGTCCTTACTCCCCAATTTTTCTAAAAATTGTGTTGTAGCATAATCTAAAGACAAACAGACACTCTGTAAGTGCACCCTGATGTAATGCAAAGTCTAAAGCAAAGGACTTCCTTTGCCATTGAGAGTGAAAACCAATGTTTCAGTGTCATTTGCTGTCGTTTCTTCAGGACTCCCTAAGCAGTGAATCCATCTCTTTAAAACAAAACTCCTCCTATAGAGCAGGCAGGCATGAGCCAGCTGAAAGTCATCTGCAGCAATCTTCTGTCCTGCTGCCTTATTTTTGTTCGAGTTTAGTGCGGGGTGGTTTTTTTTTAGCATGAGATTTCAACGGAACTGAAAATATCTCGTAGCACAAACTCAGCAGCATGCTGTGAGTAATTTACAGCTGCCAAAACCATCTAAATCAAATCCCATGAGGGATTCTTCTTTCTTCAACCCATGCATGTTAGAAAACAAAAATGGCCAGCAGCCATCCTTCTCCTCCTCCTCTTTTACCAAGCAGATTCCTGCAGCTGGAGCAATGTCATTAGAAGCTGCACTTACAGACTCCAGGGCAGAAGCACAGCGCAGTTTAGAAATGCAACAAAAGCAGTTCAATTCATAACAACAGCTTCACTTTTCTTTTTTCTTTTCTAGTTTCCTTCTTTTTTCTTTTCTTTTCTTTTCTTTTCTTTTCTTTTCTTTTCTTTTCTTTTCTTTTCTTTTCTTTTCTTTTCTTTTCTTTTCTTTTCTTTTCTTTTCTTTTCTTTTCTTTTCTTTTCTTTTAGTTTCTTTTCTTTTCTTTTCTTTTCTTTTCTTTTCTTTTCTTTTCTTTTCTTTTCTTTTCTTTTCTTTTCTTTTCTTTTCTTTTCCCATCTTATCAAAATATGGAAAGAATATGGAAAGAATTATGGAAAGAGAATTTCAGGGGTGAACCCTGAGGTTTGAACTCTCAGCATTTGCATAGTGTGCTAGCCACACAATTATTTGTAATCGCCATTCATCTGACTGCATGCAAAGGCGTTCAGACATAAATTAGGATCTAATGTCTAACCAGTGTTCTGCCTGTATGGTTTTTGCAATTGCATTCAATTAAAATGGTTTTTTTTAAAGCAAACACTGAGAAATATATAAAAGACCATGCAAACCAAATACGCACACACAGTGATTCAGGTTTTTCCTCCAAAAAACCCACAGGCAGTTTTATAATATGTGTACCTTGATTTATTGATTGAGGAAGTTGCTTTTAAGGAGTTTTTTCTCCCTCAATTTTCAATATTCAATCTCCAAAGGGAAGCCTCAGGACTATGTATGACAGATAGTGTGTGCAAGGCGGGGAATTCACCTTCCATAAAATGATGGAGAACCCCTGGATGAAAACCAGCAAAAGACAAAAATTACTGGATTAACTCCCTGGCCGTACAGAAGACGGAGAAAGCAGCTGTTAGCCAGGCTGACAAAATGCTGCCTGAGGTGTATCACCAAATGGAAAGACCGAACCGAAACAGAAAGGGAGCAAAACGAAACAATGCCATGAGAGGTTTTCAGAAAGAAAAATCTAATTGTACAAGGATTTGTTGAATCATAAATGTCACATTTCATGACTCGTAGGCAAAAACCCCCACCCACTATCATCACTGCACTTGCTCAGCGCAAAGGAACCCAAACGGAGAAAACGCACGACCCGGGGCTGCGTGTGGCCCCGTAGAGAAAAAGCAGGCAAAGGTGGCAAGGAGGGTAAAGAGAGAGGCTGCTGCCAGCAGCTGCTCAGCTGCTGTTTGTACAAAAGAGGCTGTGGGGACTCCATGGAGAAGATTCAAAGCAGTTCCCAGGGTTTTCTTCCCTCTGCTCCTCTCACCCCACTTTCCTGCCCACTGCTTGGCCCCACTGCTTGGGCCAGGTGCTGAAGTCTGGATTTAAGCCTCTGCACATTTAGTTTCTGCACAGTAGTTATTCCAGATAGCTTTTGCTCATGAATAGTTGTTCTTTGAACAGTGACAAAAAAATGTTCTGAAAATCTGTATGGGCAATATACTGTGCAGTCCGGCTACAAACTGGGAGTTCCCTATCTTGTCCAACATCACACCGTTTTCCCTAGCTCTGGTGCAACAGGCAGGCTTTCCTTTGAATTTTTGTTCTTCTAGAGGTCAGAATGATTCCAGCCTTTTAACCTTTTAGCCTTTCCAGTCTTGGAAAGCTGAAGCAGTGAAGCTGTCCCTGTAGAGCAGCATGTGACACTTCATTCCCTTGCACTTCTTGTTCCCCACCAACATCACAGAAAATCAGTTCATCTTCCACTGCACGGCGCAAATCGATAGTAAGAGATGCTGGCCAGGTTTCTGTGTGGGATGTTTCCCATATCCAGGTCCTGTGGTCCGCTCCACAACAAAATGCAAACTAGACTGTTTTGTCCTTCTTTTTTTTTTTTTTAAAAGAAGCCTCTCATTGTCTTCTGCATCCCTCAAGCCAAAAGCTATTTTCTCCAGCATTCTTCATACCAACCTCTGCATGGGTTGTGGTAAAAGTTCATATATTTGTGAAGTCCTATTCAGAGATATTTTCAGCACACCAGAAAATGAAGAACATTTTAACAGAGGAGGAAAAAATCAGCAACATATTAGCTAAAACTGACTTCCAATTTAGAGACATCAGCAACCACTGGTATAGTTAGCACAAAACACCTTTCCAGTTCAGGTTTGGTTTTGCTCTATAATTCATACTTACATGGTCAATGTGACCTGAATTACACCTTCCTGATGCTTCCCTTATGCAGGAGCAGTTTTTCTCTTCGATCTTCTCAACCTCCTAGTGTATTCCACTATTTTTATAACGACATTACTTTTCATACCACTTTCCTTTCCATGATTACTAATTTTTTTCGTCATGAGAACTTCTGTACCTAGAGTGATATTCATGTCTCTCCTTTACCAGAACAGCAAACTGCAATTCCAAAAGAATTTTGGATTTTTTCTGCATTTAGCCTTTTCCCTCCAGCCTCAGAGCCTGAGAAGGTTTCTTCCTTGCATTTATATTAACCCCTCTGCTGTCACCAGAAGCTCGCATGGGTGTAATCTGTATTTGAAAAACTCCTTCTTCAGAAAGGTTAGAAATAATTATTTAAGCACTAATACTAAGCAACACTAAACCTTATGGAACTCTCCGAGCTAGCTAAAGAGTAGATCGATTCACTTTTCCTTAAATCAGCTCCTTATTTTTTAAATCAATCTCAAAAAAACTGGGGAAAAAATTCATGCCACTTTAAAACTTACCACCTTTACAGGAATTCTTCTTCAAGGGACTATCTACACAGAGACATTCAGGCAAACTGTACAAAAACAATGAATTTGGTAGTTTAAAGGGTATTTGTTAAACTGCATTAAGCCATGTAAGTGGAAATCCCTACTGAGACTTAAGATGACCCTGATCTGTTTTCACTTCATTTCTAAAGAATAGATACCCAGGATTTCCATGTAAATTAGCTAATACATTAAAAAATAATTCATACGAACTTTCCAGCATACCCTAGCAAAGTCCTAAGTTAATGTGCTTATTACCACTTATTACCAGTATTACCATTCAGGATCAAAAGGTTTCAGGAGCTCCACAGTAACTATTTGAGTACCTGGGTTGAGCGACTGGGTCAATTAATTAAGAGAAACTGTAACGACTAAGTACACTCCTTTAACCGTGACTATTTAAAAGAGTCCTTTTACAGCTCATTCCATCTGCAACCTGCTCACTGCCTGAGTCGTGAGGGTTGTTGGAAGAGCAACAGCAGAGAGGGACTTACACAGAGAGTCGTTAACTGTTCTGATGGTCCAGCTGCATACTCGATCAGCTAGGCTGCCACTTCTGCGCTCCCTCCTGCCTACCACTTGGGAATGCGATGTGCCTTCGTGTTTTCTGCAGGGCGGCTGTCAGACCAGTGCAGCCACTGTAATTTAAAATTTACAGCATCATTGTAAATCCACGTGTATCTTTTTGCTCCTGCTGTCCCACACTCCTGACATTTGAAAGTCCGGTTTTTTTCCCTGATTTACCTTTTAATAGTTTTTGCTTTATTTTCACTGTCTCTTACCACCATGTTGTGGACATAATCCCTGCATATCACGTTGTTTATATACCAACAGTGTGTATGGAAAGAATTGGAATAATATTCAAGTTCTGGATGCTTTGGAGGTGGCATAACCTTGTCTGCTTGTGCAAAACTTCAAGCCCCTTCTTGCTGTCCTCTATCTCGTTCATTTCCCACTGTTACTTGCTTGGGCAAGCTCAGGAACCTTTGTATTTTTCTTGGTAATATAAGGATTTTCAGCCTCTTACACTGTAAAGACTTCTAATGATACAATGTAAGTACTTGTCTACTCTAAATGAGATGAGAAAATACCTTGATTGTGCTGCCTTTCATGATTTATGAGCTAATGCTGGTGAGTGTTGGGAAAAAAATGTTGAATCAATTTTAGGGCATGCTGTTTTCTCAAGTGAAATGAGTGAATTTTAGCATAACCTGTTTCTAAAGAAAATGTGGGACTTGGGCATGTGTTTTACACTGAAGAAGATTGGGAAGCATTTGCATTTTAATGAATCAATGGAAACTCAGATATCAGAAATCTCAGATATCAGAAATCTCAGATAATCCACTTGTTTCCCTATATTTTGGTGGTTTTTGCAAATGCAAATGTATGTATGTGCGCATGCACGGACACACATTCCGTTCAAACCAAAGAATGCAAGGGAAGCTCTGGTACTACCCATTTCCCCCTTCTTTTCTCCTTCTCCTAGAGAAAAGGAGAAACAGCAGTAGTTCCCTTCTGCTGCATCATCCCAAGCTCCTTTCCATGGCATGGGGAGGGAGTTGTGTGGTTGAGTTTGCCCACCAAAGCAGGGTGCTCATGGAACAAGCCTGGAGAAGCCTTAAATGAACATGAGCTGGTGTAATTCGTACCAAATCTGTGTGAAATGGAAATACCCCTCTGCAAAATGCCCAGTTCTTGTTCCAGCTTACAGGCCAGCTGGAAAGGAGGCAGATCTCTGGTTTAGGTTGCATAAACTGCGCACTGAACCCTCACCTTGTCTCTACAAACAGCTGAACCATTTTTAGTCTGGTTTTGAAAAGTGAAGAAAATCAACCCTGAGCAGAGAGCAAGCAGGGCGTACTTCAGAACAGCTCTCCAGGATTACAATAGGTGCCACCTATGTAATTATTTACATAATATGATATTAGACACAGTCTCGTGTCAAAATTTTGAAGCATTTCATTTGGGAAAAGTCTATATTCTGTGTTTTATGCATGGTTTGCTCTTTTTGCTGCAGACTTACCTGGAGCCTTCAGTTCACTTGTGATCTCTGCTACGCATGCCAGGCATTTCGTTCTTAAATCTGTTTCCATGTTTCTGTATTACTAGAATCAAAAACTGGCTTTGGTCGCCTACTTATTTGTTGGTAATTATCTTTACTCTCTACACTGAGTAGTTGCAGTTTTTCAATCCTTCAGCCTCTGAAGGCTTGAATGTCAGAAATAATTTTTGTTCACCAATTTTTGCCTCTGAGGGACTGAGCAGAAATTAACATGCACACACACACACCCCCCAGGTGGTTGTCAGCTGTAAGTGGATGTTACCCCTATTGCTTTCTTTCCGCTGTCATTTTCTTCTAACACTGACCTGAAGAAAAATGTTTCCCTCCCCTATGTGTTTAAATGTATGCAGTTACAGTGGTACTCTGATTCCCAGTTGCAGGTGGGAAAAGCAGGCTCAGGAAGAATTCAAACCTATGGGAATTTTGCCTTGTTCTGTGACCTGATAAGATACCCATATCTCCTCCAGAGCTTGAAGATGGAGACAGCACCCTGCCGTACAACGGGTGTGACTTGGTAGCCAAAAACCCCAGGTTGCGTGTCCAAAGAATGAAAACCCTGTGTCTGCATGAATAGCAGCAGGACCAAGAGCCCCCAGTCCCAAAGCAGCTGCAATTCTAGTATTACAGCAAACTATTAGCATGCACAAAGCTTCCTGATAGCAGGTGTGAGAGCTTCCACTGAGATAATCACTTTCATAAAAATAGTTTGCTTGAGGGAGGGGCAGAAGATTAGCACTTTTCATGGTTAACAGTTTAAAGGTCAAATTTTGTTCTCAAGCCTGACCCAAAAGTTGGTTAAAACTGCATGGGTATTTGTATTTAGGACTGACTCATTTCAATGTCCCAATACAATTCCAGAGGAATCCATAGCGTGAAGGAAGCAATGGGTAAAGGAGGCAATTTTGGCTAGAGCTTTAAATTATCTGAATGAGTCAAGGGTAAATTAGCCAAAAACAGCAAGAGAGTCTGCAGTAGTGTTAAATATATCAGGGAACTTGCAGGCATAACATTCTTCATCAGAAAACAGCATTAAATACTAGCTTGTAGCCTATAAAACTGAGAATGCAGAATTAATAAGATCAATGCACTCAGATACATTAGTATAAATACAATTACTCATGCCTGGGACTCAGAAGTAAGGCAGCACCATGTGAGAACGATGAGGAACATTTATATTTATTAGCAACAGAGGAGATACTACATAAATTCAGATCAGTCCCCTAGGAGTAAGCATATTCTGCTTGGCAGACTGAGACCACTTGTGCACAGCAGTTCTAAGAGACTTGGCTGAAGAGACCTCTGGCCTGCTGTGATGGTCTTGAACATATCTTGGAAATGCAGGGGAACACTGAAAGACTAGAATAGTGTCAGTATGAAGTGAATGGGGTGAGTGGAGGAGCTCTGCTGACAAGCCTAATATTCCTTCCAGGCAAGAACAGGAAAGCTGGGAAGGGATGCCATTCATAAAATATCTGAAGAATAAAGATGTAAATAAAGTTATATCAGATAATTCCATGGACGTAAATCTTGTTAAACAGGGCGTGTTAAAGCAGGCAAATGCAACGCTGGATATTTAGGAATAAACAATGGGAGCCAAACCTACAAACTGAGGATTGTGTTTTGAACTGTTGTGAGTGTGAATAGGGGTGGGGGGCACAGTGAGAAGCAACACCATACGAATTCCCAGTATATCGTTCTGGAAAAAAACAAGTAACTGTGTTTAAATCGGGGAGTATTAAGTGGGATTTGAGGTAGTTTTAATCTAGATTTTTGAAGTTTTTTGAAGTACCAGTACTACTAATGAAGTACTAGATACAGTCCTGTGCACTCATTTTCTAAAGGATGTTAAAAAGTTCAGTGCAATAGGGGAAAGAAAAAGCAAAATTACTTCTGGTCTGGAGAAAAAGGTGTTACAAAAATGTAAGGACTTCTACTTGCTTCATTCACCAAAGGAAGACAGGGTGAGTTTATTACAATGCAGGGATATGCTTACAGTATAAACCAATAAATACAAGAGAATTCTTTAATTTTCTGGAGGAAGGAATGGCAAGAACCAATGCAGGAAGGTGAAGCCCTTTTCTGAGAGAAAGAAGACATATGTTCTTAGCAGTGGGGTGGTATCTCCTATTCAGCAGGTGGTACTGGATTCTCCCGCCTCTGAACCTTTCAGGTGAAACCTACGTGCTTTTCCAGAAGACATTCTTTAGCCAAATAAAAGGTGACCAAGAAAGGTGCTGCAATCTGTGATAGATGGAAAGGTAAGGATACAATCTAATGGTTTCTTTGGTCCTTAAAATCAATATTTCTAAACTGTTGTTACTTATCATGATTAGAAGGTAGGCGGGTCTCTGTGGATTTTCATCAAAGTAACCAAGAATGTTGTTAGGACCAAAGCCCACTCCTTACTTCACACAAGGACACCATAAAGCTACAGGCATCTCAGATGATTTCATTAAGAAGATGTAACTCTTTTAGTCTCTATGCTCATTGAAGTAGAAGGTTTTTTGTGTTAAGGCTTTGAATAAAGAAGAAGCTGTTGGCTTTGGATAGTGATGATGACTTCAAGGGGACTTCACAGCCCATTTTCTGTGTGAGGTTTTGACCCTCTTAATATTAAAGAAAAAAATTAAGTGGAAGTTCAACCTGTGCATTTTCCCTAATACCATATGACAGCAAATACAGAAACGATGAATATCACTTTTGCTCTGTAAGAGAAATTCACATGCTGCTAATGTGATTTGTCAGTAGGAAACAGTAAAATACTCTAGCTAACCAGCATAATACCAAGAAAATCCTACAAAGGCCATTAGGAGTTATCAGTAGGTTATTCAGTCTACGTTCCTTGTGGTCTGCAGCATATCTCTGCTGCTAGTGGAAAAGGTTTGATCTGCAATGTTAATGTCATGTAATTCTGTTTACTTGCATTAAAAATAAAAAGCCATTATTGTGAAAGAATGTTAAAGTCAAAGCTAGAAAGCCAAAAGCTCTCTCTCGAGTTTCACCACACAGAGAATGCAGACATGACAGGAGTGATCAGTTGTCTACTCTGTTCAGCTCCTCTGAGCTTCAAAACCAGCAGGAGTTTAAATCAGAAACATAACTGAAAAAAACCTGAGAGGTAAAGCAACTGTCTTTTCCTCTGGTGTAGATGGACCAAATTCCATAATGCCCTTTACCTTACCCCGCCAATGGCATGAATCCAGAGGATCTCTATTGACAGGAGAGGTGTTACCAAGAACATACATCTGCACCAGCTTCCAAGCTAAAGACGCCTCCTGAACAGATGGGTATGACAGTAAATTTGCAGCAAAGCTTGCAAGAGTACTTTCATGTTTGCATTATGTCCTGAATTAGGTTTCTTTGCTATTCCCTTTTGCATCCCGGAACATTTACTATTCTAGCTTATTCTATACTCTCTTCTGTAGGCTCAGATGGAAAGAACAGGGAGAGGTTTTTTTCTGCTTGCGCATTTGTTGTGCTTTACATCTTGCAATGTTTATGGCTTTGATGTGACTTTTTAAGGAAAAGCGTACACTGGGCTTTGCGTGGGCAAGTGTGCCACATTCTCCCACTTCATGATTTCATCCAAACCATACTCCGGGAGCTCTGGTTTTAATATCCTAGTGCATTTTTTTAGTTCAGAATCACAGAAAAATCAATACACAGGAAAGCAACACCCTCAGACTATATAGAGTTCCTCTGTTAAATTACCATCTTCAAGCTTCTTGATCAGATCTGATTTCCTCTTTAAACTCCTTTAAAATCTCTTATGAGCCCTGGATATCACTGTAGAGCATATCCTGCTTTCAAACATGCTTTTGCAACTGCTCAGTTTCAAGAGACTTAATAACAAGCAGCACTTCCCCCGTGTGGGCAGCAGAAATCTTTCTAGCGAGGCAGGGTGCCTTCCTTGCCTTGACTTTCAAAGAGAGCAAAAGCTTTGGGGACACCCAAAGTCTTCTGCACTGCCAAGTTACCCCAGATGGTGAGGCCTCCTCCGTATGTACAAAATAAAACTCCTAGCAGACACCCTCTTCTCAGCAGTGGGTGTGCAATGTGCAGCGACACCATCTTGAACTAGGCACACTGCAACTCAGGTTCAGGCAGCCTTTTAAACCCTGTTCTGCGTTTGATTTGAATGATCTGCTGCAGATAGGCAGGCGAACAGCTGCTTTTTGTGTAGGCAGGAAGGCAGGCAGGCAGGCTAGCAATCGACCCTGCTGTCCAGGCCAGCAGGTCTTTAAGAATAATGATGTCCTCCCTTCCCTACTCTCTCAGCATCTCCCTCCACTTTGCAAGCATCTTCCACTTCAGTGGTCAGTACCTTCTGTTAACGAGCAGTTCCTGGTTGCTCGGATTTGCGGTTGTGCTCTAAAGGGCACAGAACACAGCAGTGCTTGAAGACCCAGAAGGGCAGCAATAAGGTATTTAAGACAGGAGGAATGCAGAATGGCTAAAGTTAACTCGGTGAATGCTAGGGCCATGATATGGAGTATGAAACTCAGGAAGCAGGGAAGCAAATCCGGGTGTAGCAAGAAATTATTGAAGATTTGTTGTTTCTTCTATCAATAAATGTGGATACTTGCTGTTGCAACTGGCAGCACTGAATTGTTTGTAAAAGTATCAGCTATAAGGAGTAGAATAACTGCCCTTAAGTTTAAATGTTAGAAAAGCAATAGCTGGAAAGCCAGTAGAACAGATGAGCCAATTCAAATGATGCCTTTAAATGTGAAATGGTTGACTAGCTTAGGTCAACAAGTTTTACAAGCAATAATAAAAAAAAATAATAACACAACTGTACAATTACAAGAAGCTGCTTTGCAGCCCAATGATGAAAGTTGCTTGAGATGCAATATAAGAACAGATACCATACTGTTCTTCAGACCGTCAAAAGGAAAACGGGTTGCAGTGTCATTAGTCAAATACCTCCTTTTCACCCTAAAAGTCTGGTGTTTGAAGGTGGCAGATATATTCTGATCAAAGACCTCTAAAAGGGTGACTTCAATGAGTGTATACCACATTCTGTTCCATCCAGGGACAAGCCTCTCTCCTCTCACTTTAATTTTTTTTTAATAATTTTTAATAAAATTTGGGACGAGAGAAAATTGTAGTCAGTTCGTTAATCCAGCCCTTGATAGACCAAGGTGATCCACATTTGCAGGTAAGAAGGTAACTTAAAGCTAATTGCCTTGTTAGTTGCTGGTAATGTTCAAAAGATGGTAAGCTCTTAACTCACGGGATGCTCTTACTGTTGTCAACAATGTGATGCATATTCAGGCACTGATGTGCTCCCTGGTCACTAGCAGCTTGTTAGATTCTATTACTTCGATCTCTCTGGATGTAATTAGTCAGTATCCTCACTTCCCATGCCTAATTTTTAAAGACTGAAATTTAAAACAAATTATATTGATGGCAACTGAGTGGAACTTTGCTTATAACTCTAGGCAAAAGAAATATCTCTAGCTTTTTCCATTATCTAAAATAAAACAGTAAGCTCATTGAGATAAGAAAATTCTGTGGGATGCTCATAAGGTAAGAATAAATGGCAATGTTACCAGTAAAGCTTTCCACCTGAAAAAATCAAGTGGCAGTGAAGAAAAAAACCGGGTGGATCCCTTTCAGTCTGAGATATGCAGAAAAGTACTAAAAGGTTTTGTTAAAAAATGCATAAATACACAGGGATTGAAGGGACTGGATTTCCTTCAAATCTGTTAAACAGATCTAGCCTAAAAATGCGCAAACCAAAACATTATGTAAGGGAAAGGTGGCGGACAGGCTTTTAAAAAAGCAGATAATATGGCAGTTTCTTCAAAAGGGACAGCAAGGGACATCTGGTAACATGTTGAGAAGAGATGCCGGGTGGTTTGAGACCAGAAGGTTTTATGGATCACAGGTCAACTCTCCAAAAGCTAACAACTTTTAAATTGCTTTAAGGAATTCTTTCCCACAGAACCACAAGAAAAATACAGAGTTCTTGGATAACCCACTTAAAAGGAGGACGGGAGTTCTATCATTGAAAGTCTGAATTCAAATAAGGCAGCAGGAACAGATGGGTTTATGACTAAATAGGGTATCAGACCTATTTTCCAAGATCATTCAAAGAAGAGGTAGTTTCTCTTCCAGCAGAAACAAATAAACTAAAATTTTAAAATCTAGATAGCTGCAAAGTTTGAAAATTATGCAGGTTGATCTTCTTGTCTCTGGATGTAGAAATATATTTGATTAAATAACAGGAGCCTATAGTCGTGGCACTAGAAGTATGCATTGAAGATACGTTGAGGACTTGCACTTAGGCTCTCTGAAGATCCTACAGCTCATCTGATAGTAGATTGAATGTCTTCAAGGGGAAGACAGTTGACAAGGCCCTGCTGACAGCTGAAGGCTGTTCATTTTGGCCATGAGGAATTAAACAGAATTCTCCAAATAAAGCAACGGAATGACAAATCATAGACAGGACTTGAGATAACTCTCTGTGAAACTTTCAGCACAGGATGCCTCATAACCTGTGGTGATCCACACATGCAGATACAGCTCAGCTTCTACACATAGCATTGTTAGTCAGCATAAAAAGGAAGTGTTTAGTTGCTGTATCCCCCCCAAAAAACCTCATATAAAAAACTGTTGTGGATTGAAGATTCAATGAGATAAATGAGTATCTCAGATCTTTTAATACATCATGCTGCATTAATCTGGTCCAAAATAAAAAATTTATTCAAAAAAAAAAAAAAAAAAAAAAAAAAAAAAAAGAGCTCCAAGAAATGGAGTAAGAACAGAGACTACTGAGATGGGCTAAAAAAAAACCAAACTCACTCACATTCTTTTTCTGTTTCACTACTTACTTGTATGTGTACCAGACAGCACTTTAAAGACTTGAAAAAGCTATTGTCATTAATTTCATCTGGCAAGAGAGAGAGCCAAAACCGAGCAGCTCCATACTATTGAGGCCTCCCACAATGGGAAATCTTACAGGGCTGAAAGAATGGCACATTATTACAGAGCTCAGATGAAATAAGGAACTCAGCTGAAGGATGTTTTGTGCTTGTGGGCAAAACCATGTTTGTAAACTGATACAGAATGAGAATGGTGTGAGGAAATTTCTGAGTGCTGCATAAGAAAGAGATAAGGCAAAAACACAATTAAAGCACCTCTTTACTTCATCGCCCTTGATATACAGAGATAAATAGGAAAAAACCTCTTTTCCTTTAATCTTTCTCTGTTTATCTTTTTGGTTCTTCACTCCAACTAAGGTATGGTTCTGTTTGCATTGACAGCTGTCACCCATTTAGATTAACTTTTTCTGATGAGGGTATCAAATCTTATGAAAAGATTTGTGATGATAAATTAGGAATTCCTCTCTTCTACCAGCAATGTAAGAGCTCTCATCTGACCTTTCGGCTCTTTTGAGCAACTGACATAGATGAACTCAAGGAAAAACTGCATTTCTAAAATACATGTAATTTTAATGGAGAACAAGGAATGAGAGAAAGAACAGGTAAGCTACTTCTCTTCCAGGTGTGATTTGCTCAAAAACCACTTTAATAAATGATAGTTCTATCTATGTATCTGTCTCAGTGGCAATTCAATGTATATTCTGTGACAGCGACTCTTCCCACTGGAGAACCTCCTGAGATGCAAGCTCCATTTCTCTCAGCTCGAGTTGCGCCAGGGACCCAGACGTTCTGAGTGCATCTAACCAGACACACCCTAGCCCTTGCAGTAGACAACAACACACCCTCGGATCCGCTGGGCTGCCTACTGCCTGCTCCTCCCGTGCGGTTCACTTGGCGCAGAAGAAAGAGAGGATATACTTCTTGCTGTGAGACCCTAAGGGTGAAAAGAAAAAATGTAGAAGGTACCAAGTCTCGCCCTTGAACCAACCTTCTCCTTTCCTTCTTAAAGATGCAGCCTGATAATTCTGGGATGCCTTGATAACAACAGATGGAGGACCCCATCAGGTCACATTTCTAGAAATTCATTAGAAGTGGAAGAAGTGTTGGTAAATCCAGATTCTGTTCTTTACCCATACAAAAGGCAGAAATTCACCAAGTTATAAGCCCAAGCCCCTAGCCAGGATATTCTTGTGAATCTTAAATATCTTGGTTTGCAATTTCTGCATGTTCTAGCTGGGTTTTTTAGTTGTCTAAACAGAAAATTGTCTTTATTTTTGTCTTTGTTGGTGTCTCTGTTGTTGTCCGTTGTTGTCTTTGGTTTTGTCTTTGTTTTTTTTTTCTTTGATGGAAGGTAAATAGCTTAGGAAGTGCCTGGCCTGATGATCATGTGCCAGACATCTGGAGAGAATTATTAGCAGTAATGTTGCTGTAGGCAAGATGATCTAAGAACACGAGCATAGTGAGTTTTCTAGGGAAAAGCAAAGAAAGAGGATCTGAAACTAAAGGTGGAAGCTGGAAAGTTGGTGAAGAAATAGTAAGAGACGAGCTGAACAGAAAGTAGCGTGAGGAATCCAGGAATAACCAACAAGGAGCAGGTCAATGTACCCAAATAAACTATCTTTTAATTGCCAGCCAGGCAGGTACATCCTTGCCAGAAAAGGTGTGTCTGGCCAGGAACATTCTTCTGGGCATTTCATCCCAGTTTGCTTCTCTGAAAATCCCAGAGTGAGTAAGAGAGATCTTACAGTGTCTTCTTAATAGACCAAGGAAGTAAAAGGCACTAGAAGTGCAAGATCAAATTAAAGCCCCAGATCCATGTCTCAAGCTCTTGAGGATTATATCAGGCAGTCAGAGGCACACAGAAGAGACGCAGCCCAGTCTGACCTCATCTGTATGGCTTGCACTGTGGCTTGCAACTCTTACTTTTATTGAACAAAAGTAAAAGGAATTTATCTCAGATTACACAGATAATGCCTATCTCACTGCTGTTCTGCCCAAGTGGCTACTGTATTCATGCTTCTCTCTTTCTGGATCAGCCTCACATAGTATCAACTAAACAAAATTCACTCAGGTCACTGGAACTGATTTATGGCCACAAGAATGTGGATTTTGTCTTTGTTTTCCTTTATGCTATTTGCTCTTTTCTCGATGGTAATTTTTTAAAGATTTTTTTCCCCTAACGTTCTTGGGCTTCTTGTGCCTGATACTGCAAAAGCAGATACAACTAACTTCAAAGACCAGTCCAAATGCAGTCATGGGTTGCAGGGTAGGAGTCTGGCCTGCTGAGCTCATGAAAGCAAAGTTTCATCTGTTTTGTGGATCGGGCTCTTGACCTGCCATAAAAATAAATGCTGTCTTCTACAGTTATTAAGTGTTAGACTGTTTCTTGTTACTACTGTGGTATATATGTCTCTTCCATATGCCTGTCATTAAAAATAATAAATTGGATTCCCTCATCTTACGGGGATCTCTTATTTTTCCCTCCCTTTTGGTCTCCTGTTCATTTCCACATAGTTTTGCTGACAGACTCGCACAGCTTAGATGAAAACAAAACGCAGCAGCCTTTTTTCTTCTGGCAGTAGAGATGCTAGCCGTTCACACCCTCATCTGATGTTCCACTTAACCAACAGCGCTCTCTGAACACGCTAAGGAAAGCAAAGTAAAAAACCTTGCACAATATAAGGGGTAATAAAGTTGCATCTAAAGATAGTATTCCCACTACTCTCCACCATTGTTAAAACATGAACTGTTTAATACGCTGCCATTTTATGTTGCTCTTTGTTAGTTAATTCTGTATATATTCATCCTGTGCCATAAAACTCTAAGTTTCTATTTGTAACACGCAATAGGTGATTGGGATCTTGAGTGTTTTAGAGATTGAACAGTATTGCTGTTCTGAAATGACCGGTTATCAATTATCATTAATATTTTCCATGCAGTCACTTCATTGACATACAGCAGATACGTAATGACAGTCTTGATGCTCCAGACTTTATTCCTTATGCTTCCTCCAGTGAGCATTACACTTCACAGTGATTGCACCACAAGACACAGAATTGTTTTTCTGCCTAGTTATTCACTGAATAGTTGCATCAATATCAGCAAACCTCCTTTTACTCATGTAGGTAAATTTGTTACAGTAGGATTCTTTTCTGAAGGATGAGAATTCACGGGTTTTCTTGCACCAGTGAAGTTGTCCTTTGCCCTACCCCACCCCAGGCCCCTGAAACACCCTGTCAATTTTACATTGTTAACATCCATTGCAAATAGTCACTCGTGCTTTTCAGGATAAGAAATTGTCCAAAGGCACTTCTTATCTTGAGGATTTGTCCTTTTTACCCTTTTGTTATGGTTAGCTTAGTTCCTCAGTCCTAAACTCTTCTCCGAAATAAGGTAATTTTTAAAGCCCTTAGTTTCTTTCTATTCAGAAAAAACCACATTATGCTGCATTTCAGATTGTCTCCTTAAAATCTTACACTACTTTTTTATCAAAGCAACATTAAAATACAAAAAGTAAAGCCTCTTAAGATATATATACTGATCACTGTGATCATCTTTTTCTTTCATGCTAGCCACCACAATCTTATTTTCATGTCAGAGATTATTGTCTCGGAATTTCTGCTAGTCAAACACATAAAACGTGCTAAGACGTTGTGCTGTGTATATGTTAATATATGATGTGAATTACTTAGAGATGTGCGTGTGCCGAGATGCTATCCAAGAATACTTTTTAACTTGTTCTGTATCATTAGCCACCTAGACCATTTGAAAAAAAGAACAACTCATGGGTCAAACCAGATGATGCTGCCACAGCGGTTTTCCCTTACAATCAAATAAAAATTTGCCAGACATTTACTGTTTGTTTCTTTCTTTCATTTTCACATATTGTTTTCTTGCTCACAACTGTTCTTGCGTTTTCTTGTTTATTTGTTTTCTTGTGTTTTCAGGGTGTTTTGCACATGACCCATAAGCTCAGTTCCACTGCTATCAGGTAAAAGGACTGCTCTCGTTAACTGTAATCCTGCTACCCGTAACTCTAGTTACTGCTAGAAGCTGTCAGTGACAATTACATGGAGAGTCATTTGAAAAGTGTATAAATTAATATTATCAGTGGCTTTAGCTCTGTTTATATTGAATTCATCTGCTGAGCATCTCTTTACCTTCCCTCCATGGCATTTCATGCATTGTTCCACTCTCACCCCAGTGTTCAGCTAGAAGGACAATGGAATGTAGTTCCACATTTCCATCTATCTATACAGAAATGGAGTTATCCCATGCATTCTTTTTTTTTTCTTATCGCTTTTTTCCCCAAAAAATGCTTCCAGGGCAGGAAAGGAGTGCTGGATCAGGCCTGTCCATAGTCGTGTGTTCCCTAGCATCCCACAGAGGGATGTTGTTGCTATTATTTTAACAGCAGATCTCTGCTGTTGTTGCTATTTTAATGGCAGATTTTAAAGCTTCCGCTGACATTGATGCAGACCCTGAAGCTCAGCTAGAGAAACAGAGGTGGTGAGCAGATGGTGATACAAAGGAGGAATGTTGTATCTATAAATATTCTAGTGAACTTCATATTCAGTGTTCCACACAAGAGCCAACAAACTGTACTAAACCCTTGATATGGGGTTTAAATTAGTCTTATGTGGTAAATGAGTTCTTAATCCAAGTTTCCCTGACAGGGAGATTTTCACTTGGACGATGTAACTGTTTATATCAAACCACTGAAAAAAATTATGAAAAGTTAATTCTGTATTAATTATCATTAGAAAAATGTTAACATTTACCAAATAAGGGAAAACATTTCCTTCTGAGTTGTCAAGGCTTCTTAAACAGCCCAAGAGAAAGGGCAGTGGCGAAGGCACAGTCACCTCCAGGAAAATGCTGCTGAACGGTTTGTTAGAGACAGCATTAAGGTGATATTATAGTCAATCTGTTGAATGTGTACCAACTCAAATTTCCTTCTGGAAAAATCAAGCAGGTAAAATGACGTTCATAAAACCCTAAAGTGTTTTAACAATACACTGAGCTTCTCAAAACAAGAGTTAAGACTGAAGCCTTACATTTAAAGGGTAATCTCTATTTCACCGTATTTGAGTGTACTTTAGATATCAGATAATGGGTCTCACACGCACACAGGTTTATTTATCGTTGTTTGAATACTCAAATACGAGGATATAAAATGTTAGAAGATAAATTGTTTGCCTGTGTATCAAATATTTTACCTGTATTTCTTCGAAAATTAGGCTCACAGGAGGCCATCAGCTGGTTAATTTTCCTTTTCCCCTTAATATTCTGGGCCCACTGATCCAAACTGACTCACTGGTCAGCTTCATTCCACTTTGACAGGGGGATATGGGTCTCAAAGGAATTAAATTTCTACAAATTTAGAGAAAATCAATGGCTAAACAAATTAGCACCCTCAGCTAAGCAGCTCTTTTGGCCACTTGCTCTGTGAGCTCATCCTGGCAGAACAACTCAAGACAGGAGCCAGACAGAGACAAAGCTATCCTGTGCCTGGCTGAGGTAGAGGAGTTGGGACTGAAATTGGGGTGCTATGGGATGTGGAGGAAGAAGTATGTGGAGCTGAAAATGTTGGTGAACAACAGGATAGTCTTTGGGGAAGGGGCAGGAGGATCTAAGATTTCAGTGATGGGGACATGAGGACATAATGCAAGTCATTTTTCCAGCTGCTTGCAGGAGCTTGCTTCTTTCACGGAAATACTCTTTAAACATCATCAAGAGTTCAGGGCCCAGAAGAGCAAAACCAGACCTTTGGAGTACAAAATGCTTATAAAATCTTCCTGAAGTGCTGCTATACCGTCATTCATACTGTATTTTTCAAGAGCTAATTACTAAATCTCTCTTTTGCTCTGCAAATGGCTCTCAGTAAAACAGCTGCACCAGTAGAGAGAACGAGAAATAAAGATTTCCTGTCTCCTTCATAACTTTTCTGCAGCTGAAGTCCAGAAACTGAGTAATGGCAAAATACCTTTCCCCAACTTCTATCTCAGCTTGATACCCAGAGAGAAAGACAATTTCTCCCCTAACAGCTCAGTCTGCTATCACTCTCATTCTTCCCATTGGATCTGGCAGAAGTTTCTGCAGTGACTTTACCTGGCTCTGTAGGACAACAGAAGGTTTGCAGTCTTTATCTCAACCAGTTCGAGCACCCAGTGGGTAGACTGGACTTTCCAGTTACGGTCATGAAAGCCAGCATCATATTTTAAATCTTGATAGCATCTTTGAAAGCGTGTAAATGATTTAAGCACACTTCTTCATTTTTTTCTTTTCAATTTCAAGTGCAGTTTAAGCTTTTAGGTTTAAGCAAATGTCTAAATTTCCTCTGATGTATTTTCTAGCCCACAGTGACTTTGGTGAGACTGTTTTTCAGAATAAGGACATATAAGGAGTCACCATTTCATTCTGTGTTGTGTTGCCACCATAAAAGTTGACTCGATAAATACTGTAATTTCTGAATCAACTGAATCTTAAATTCCATTATCAGAACTGCTAAATATGCAAAACAAGATCATGCACCAAGGAAATAAAATCAAAGTCCCACTAGAATTCAACGGCAAGCAACAGAAGTGCTTGATGGTTTTACATTGAAAGAAAAATATAGAATGAAACTAAAGAACCTGTTTCCTCACCTCACAATTACAATAATTACAATACATGATATTTTAATAGCTATTTCTGCTTAAAACTATATACTCGTAACATGAAAAATTACATTCAGAGAGCTGGAGGGTCTGCTCCTTACTAGAGCTACGCATCACATCTAGCATGTCTGTAATTGAAGTATTAAAGAAATACATTTTACTCCATATTCTCTGTTGTTTACTTTGTGCCACGGACAGAACTCTCTGCAGTTTCCGTTTCCCCTACAGTTAGGCGGTGATCCTACAAACACACAAATGTGAGCTCACCTTTCCTGCTGGGAGAGATTTTGATGGGAGACTCGCTGCAATGAAGGACATGAGTACATTTTGGCAGGATCAGGGCCTCAGATAGCAAGGAGGAAACCAGCTAACAGAAACCACCTTTGCAAACACAAAGAGGGAAAGGTCCCAGGAACAAAAATTAAAGTTTTATACACTTCTAAATGCCAGCCAAAATATTCAAAGGGAGCAGAAACTGGAGGACTTCAGAAATTATCTTTTTTTTTTTTAAATCTGAGTTGAGATTGTCCCTTTAAGGATTTATGCCATGGCACAGCCCAGGGTTTGCTTAGTTTGGCTTTTACTAAACTATTATTTTCTTTTGCTGAGAGATTCAGTGACTAAAAGCACAGCTTTCGCTTCCTCACAACCGTTTGCTCCCATATTATCAAATATTTTCCCTCCAGCTTCTGCCCTTGCCTTGCTCATGGGATGTAAATGATGCAGGAATTTCAGCTGCTCTGCTTCAGTTTAGTGGAGTGATAATCTTAGGCAAACTCTTGCAATCTGTCTTTCATTAAAAGAGTTTTTTGCACTTCTGTTTAACACAGGGAATTTTTTGAACTGCCCTTCTCAAAGAGGATTTCACCTCCACTTTTGCCTGGAGGGAAAGCCTTACTGCTGGAATATATCTGCTGGATAAATGGAAACGCTCTTGTTGTCAAGTAGTTCTCATCAAAGACACCAGACAGTTCTGCCTTCAACTGCTGAACATTACGTACTTGCTTCAAACTTAATTGGATAAATCGATGCATAGAGCAGTGCTTCTCCTATTAAAAAGCAAGGCCTTTTTTTGCTGCTCTATACAAAAACAGGTGTTTAAATCGCATCATTGGAAAATGAAAGTGGCTTTCATTATGAAATGCCTGAAACCTCTTGCAGAGCACGGTTCTCCTATTTCTAGCCATCAAACGTAACACTAGTACCTAATACTTGTTGCCATAACAAACAGTAAGTGCAAAATAGGAATGGAAAAGATTGGTATTTCTAAAATATTTAAAATATGTTAAATTATTAAATCCAGGGGGTTAGTGGCCCTAGAAAAAGATTAGACTACAGTCTTACTGAAAAAAAAAGTCTCTATATCCAGAATATACATGTACATATAAATCTAGAGAGAGAGAGGCTTATACATGTACACAATGTGGATAAAGTATATAGAAAGCAAAACTGGATTTGCACTCATATTCTTTGCTGTTCAATATTAGACAGTCACTTTTTCTGAACTGGTAAGAGCAGCAAAAAAAAAACCAACCCAGTTCTTAAACAAAAGAAGTCCTAGAACAAAATTTTAAAAGAGAAGGAGAACTATATTCACTAAAAGAGAGGGAATAATAGATTCTTGGTATAGGTCATTGTCACCGTTAGGCTTTGTTTAATTCACTGACAGGAGGGGCTAGAGGTCTCATCTGCTTGCTGAATCGGGCCACAAACAGGTATCTACAGATTCTTCTGAAGAGAGACAGACACAAATATTTTAAAAGAACTTTTGAAAGTCCTCATTAAAAAAATAACCTTTATCGCTGTATGAGGGTAGCCAGAAATTTAACTGAAGAAAATCAAACTGTTACATCTCCTATTTTGCAAATCCTTTGTGTAAGAGACTCAATTACTGACTGATTCCTGTGCTTTTCTTACTAAATCAGGATACGTTTCAAGTCAACATTTGAATGGGGAATCCTGTTATTTTTAATTGCTCTGCAAACTCTGCAAATTAAGCCTTCAGCTTCATATTGCTCTCTGCACCCATAAATGAGAAATGACTGCTTTCTATTCCCTTGTTTATTTTTAAGATAGACAAGAAGAAAGGGGTTTTCTCCCAACACTTACACAAAGGAAGAGGAAACAACAGCTCGGGAATTTCTGGATTTTTTCATAAAATATTCCTTTATGAAACGGAGATTTCACCTGTAATTCATCAAGCACTGAAACAACACAAGACTTCCCTGTGTTCTACTTCACAAAACTCTACTTTCATTATTTATTCGTTCTTCCTTTATGGTTTCCACTTTATTGAGATTTCAGTTGCTACTCAAATATCGTCACGCATCCTTTTAGAATTTATTATTTAATTATGTCAAACACAGACCACAAGTAAATAATGACAAATCCTGTCTGAAGGCCCTATCTGCCTAATGACAGAGATACCAGGGAACAGCTAAAAGCATTTGACTTGCTGTGCTCAAAGAAGCAAAGTCTGGCATACGAAACGAAGATCATCTTTAGTGTGTACATGGGAAAAAATTTAGCCAACCACAGTGTAAACGGTTGGTGTGAATGTTGTCTTATTAAAGGAAGGTGACTAACCAGCAACACCTTCAAAATATTATTCTTCGTACAACTCTAATGCCCCAAAGCCCTGGATGTGGATTGACGCTCCGCTGTACTGTTAGAGGTAAGCGGAGATCATCGGGCTGTCCCAAACAGTCAACAGTCCAAGTACGTGCAACAGGCCAAGTACGAACAATGATTCATCTCTTGCTTCAGAAATAAAGCTAGATAATCATCCTCATTTACAGGGAAAAAAAGTCATGAATCAGAGAAGTCAAAAATACCACAACTGTGAATCTGGAGTAAAGCAAAAAAGAAGTGGAAACAGGGAATAAAGACACACACTTATTTTTCAGGAAAGAAATAAAAAAATAACTATTATACACTTCATTAGATGAACATAATAATAAGATTTTTCTTCCCATTTATCTGCACAGTAAACATCAGTGAACAGCAACTATCTGAGTTGTAACTATTTATATTTTAATTCAGGACTGTCAAGCATTTTCATGAATTCTCAGCAATTGTCTGAATATTCATAAATAAAATGATTAAGGGTCAGTTCGCAAACAAATAATCTCATTCAACTACAAATAATTATAATAAGAAACCATTACTGCTATTCATAATTCTTCATTTAAATTACATGACATTTCAAAAAAAGTTTACTGCTGGGCAGAAAAGCTGTCTTCCTCTTCCCTCCACCCCTACCCCCAGGAAAAACACACAAATCAGCAAAATAACTGGTAGAAATTTCAAACAGGCAAGGAAAACTGGATTGCCTGTAGTAGTGGACTATCACAAGACAAGTTTAATTACTTCCTGAACAATAAGAAATGTGCTATGCATAATTTGATTAGCAATTAGAAATTGCCTCTAGGTATACCTATATAACATGTAACTATTCTCATTGCAATAATGACTAACATGTTCTCTCAGGCACATAAAAAAACTTCTGTATACTGACAATTTAAATATTAATAACATAAAGGATTGAAATACCTGATTTTCATATACAGTAGAAATCAATAAAGTACAGCCAATGCAACTGTGTAATAGATTTAAGACAACTCCATGTGTAACATCTATTGATTATAAAAATGCTGAAAGCCTGAATAAAAGCAGCAAATAAAATTTTAAATATTATTCTTTAAAGTCCCATGGAGTTCACTGTAAGAGAAAATATTTCATGTGAAAGAAACTTCTTAGATTTTCCTGAAATTCCTGATTTTTTCACATCAAACCAGGGAGAACAGAGAACACGAGCAGAAACTTTGTTCTTTTTCCTGAAAGCTTTGTCTTATTTGAGAGGTTTTCCCTTTTTCCTTTCAAGCCTCTTACATCTCTAGGCTCCACCAAATGGGTGCCTTTGCCTGGTATAATGTACTAAGTTACCTTCATCAACTATTTTGAACAGTATATTTCATTTATAGAAACCATGCCATTTGTTATTTGGGGGGAAAACAAATAAAAAAAACAACGAACCAGCAAACAGGAGGGTACTCTGATGCAGGGAGAAAGTCTGAAAATAGCTTCTAATTCCTCCTCATGCCACAAGCAGCTGGCGGGTAGGAAATGAAGCCCTGCACCACTCCCTTTCCTGCCTCATTCCCCTCTTCCCAACGGTGATCCTCCTTTCTGCCTGGTATTCCACTCCTTCGCCCCTGTTAACTCATCTCTTCCTGATTTCACCACCATTTCATCCCCAGAGGGACAGTGTACACACGACTCACCATTAAAACGGATCGTACGCAAGAGTGACTCTGTCCGTTCACTGGTGCCTTACGGCCCTTGTCCCCACCAAGCGAGCCTCTCAGTGCCATACGGGGCACCCAGTCCTCATCCAGGCTCAGCTACAGCACTCCTGTTCTTGACTTGTTATTCCTCTACCGTTTCTCAGCCCAAGGGCGAGTCAACACCTACAGAAGCCCAGGAACATCCCAGTCCAACGGGTGTCTGAGAGCACAACGAGATGATCTGACGTGACAAAAGGACAGAGGCAACAAATGCCCAGACATTTTCTATCCCCTCTGGGAGCTGAACTGCTTTTCTGTTAAAGGCTGTAACTGTGCCGGATTACTCACTCGTGTGTCCCTTACATAGTCAGTCAAGCCTCTCTCTGTTTTTTCTAAATTAATTATTCCCAAATTGCCTCATATAAATTATGCTCAGCACCTTAATGTAACTTGAGCGATCAGTCTTGAAACACTCTTAATAAACAGCCGCTTCTAATTGATTCTTTCATTCCAAGAAGGAGAGCAAGGTTGGGTTTTTTTCCTGAAGCCACATTACATGTAACTATATTTTCACAAAAGCTCTTAATTATTGTGCATTTCTGTAACAGCACACACTGCTAGGCACTTCCACAGCTGACCTTCCTTTCCCCCAACCAGCCAAAATTTCCTGAGTTATGGAGTAAACAGAACTGCTGTGTTCAGAATAATCCAAGCAGTCTCTAACAGGGCAGTGTAATCGCCGTCAGCGTTGCAGGGACCTACATAACGGAACTGTGATGTTACAGTCTTATGTGGGTAACACGCCCAAGCATTGAAGTGAATGTGACTGGCTTGCCGCTAGGCAGATGGAGACTTTGCTAGGGTTGTTTGATGGTAATGAAGACTTTTTTTTATTTGCGCCAAGGAGCCTGGCACAGGAAATCCCCAAATCCTATAATAATAAATCTTCTATTTATCTTCTAAATTCTGGCACAAGATAAAAACCATTAGGCACCCACAGCCATGTGCTGTATTCTCTATTTTCCCAGCTTCCTACAGCCTTCTGGCATAAAAAGATTAAGTTTTCTGAAGTAAAACAACAACTTACCAGTTTAAAAATAAGAACCTCGTTGCCCTGTATGGAGCACTGTTCTATTGTATCACACAATAAAAAGGCAGGAGCACTTAAAAATTGCAAAGACAGGCATAATCCAGAAACCCATATATCTGATCCAACCTGACAGTTTTCACACTATCAGGCATTTGCAGGAAAGCCGAAGAGCAGAGGAAAATACAATTCTTCCATAGCGTGGAAGTGATCACCCAGGCATTAACCTCACCGTCATGATTATTTCACTCGTACAGACCGACACAGTATTCCAGCAGGCAGAGAAGAAATCCCTGCACATAAGTCAAAATTATTCCAATCCTGACAGTTGGGCTGAGGGGGAGGCTGCTTTCTGGCTATCACCGTCTGTTCAGGACATCCCAAAGCAGAATCAAGCAAGAGGTCAAGATCTCTGTGGCAATTACACATTCTTAACGCCACTGAAAGGAAGGTCACAAAAGCTCCACCCTTGAAAATCAGCACCGTGAAGTCCTTTGAAATGCAGACGCTTGGCACCTTGCAGGATCAGGCCCTCCTTCAGCAGCTGCCTCCTGAGTGTGCTTCCACATAGCCCTCACACCACTGCAGTTTACACTGTCGCAGGACACTTCCAATGTCTTCGCTTTCTAATTTTGCAGATACATGATCAATAAAAGAACTCAGGCGCAATACACAATTTTGCAAAAGGATATGCCAAGTAAAAATGAAAGATTGCCAATCCCAGTTATTGCACGGTGTTTTATTACAAGTTAAGGCAGCAGCAGAGTCCAGTACAACCTCAAGGCTGAAGTCTGCTTTTAAAAAAGCCAGTGGGAGTGTTTCCATTAAGGTCTGAGGGAATGCTTAACAGGTCTCCTACTAATTTTTTCACCCTGATAAGAAAGACTGCTTAAAGCACAATATTTTTGTTTTCTGTGCAAAGTGCAAAGCTGAAAGGGGGCTGACAATGCTGCGCTGGGATAACCTCTTCGTCAGACTAAGTGATGCTTGTAGAAGTGATGACTAACACCAATGAACGTTTAGTAACTGACCATTTAATAGCATCCTCTGAGCAGGACTGAGGACAATGCAGGGTGGCAAGTAGATGAAGAAGTCTATCTGTGAATCTTTCCATCTATTCCCAAGGTCCCTTCTTCCTCAGCAAAATCAAACTTACAGAACTGATCTGCAGGCATTTCAGGGATAAAACACAAGAACCTGTTTTTGAAGACTCTCTAGCCTACTCATCACATGCACCATGCTCTTCTAAACATCATGACATGTTCTCCTTAGAATTATTTTCTGTTCATAAGCTTAGTATCTGACTTAGGGATGCAGCTATTAACTGCTGCAGTTTCTTAAGAAGTCTACGATGCACAATCCTTCACTCTCGATAAAAGCAAACACACTCTGGTGTCTCCAGTTTTCCCCCTAGTTTTGGGGAAGATTTCTGTTCAAGGAGTTCTCTATTTCCTGAAGCTCCTTAAAGTAGAGGCTTGGTTTTGTTAATTCATTGGTCGTGGGAAAAATGTTAGTGTTAGCCAAGACTGCATCCAGTCCCTGAGTGAAGTCAAAGGACTGTAAGTCATTCATAATTATTCTGTGTGCCCTGGCCCACTGATTTTCAAACAATTTTTGCTGCGGCTGCATTCATATAAATGTGCTGAGTATTAATATGATTTGTGTCAGTTCTTAACCAATTGGTTAAGTACCCTTTAGAAACTGTAAATTGGTTCTTTTAAAGGCGGTTGGCAATAATTTCTTCCCAAGCTCCTTTCCAAGAGCTACACATGTGGACACTGCTGAAAATGTCCGTTTAACAATACTGGAAGATTTCCTTCCCAAAAAGCAAAAGCCTTAAGAAGAACAAGCAGATTCAGATGCAGAGCAGTCAAACTGTTCTCTGTGACGGGGACTGAATTCCACTGTGCAGGAGTTTAACTGAACAAGATAGATAGATAGATAGATAAATAGATAGATAGATGAAGAAAATCTAGGTTTGGAGAAATGGAAATTTATTTAAAAATCCTGCAGAATTTGGCAAATAACTTTGACTGTTAAAAGAAGAAAAATTGATAAATGATTTTGAACGTCCAAATGCTTGATTTCATTATTATCTAAATCAAAATGCTTTATTATTTTTAATAGCAAATTAATTTTATAATTTTTTTAAAAATCTTTCTAATTATTTTAAACAAGGAGGTTTGGAGAAACACTTTTTAAATTGTTGTGCCACTTAAAAAAATGACGTGGTGTGATGGTACAAAAATAAATATTTAAAGGTCGGCAAAAACCTAAGTTTTCCTGTTTCTCAATAAAGTTAAAAAAAAAAAAAACTTTTATTCAACCAAACCTAAACATCTCCTCACCGTCTTCACTTTTTCTTGCTCAGTCGCCAAATGAAAAATCCTCCTCTGAATTCCTCTGTTACTGCAAAACAGTGTGTGGCTGGACTAAGACATTTGCTAGGTGCAGCCTCCCCTCTAGCAGCCCTAAGTTTGCATTTTTAAATATGTAGCAAACATTGGATAACCCACTGTCACAGGAGCTTGTTTCAGACAATCCCTTCACCACCTTCACAATACTCTCAGATCAATAGCTCGGTTGACCAAACGGCGTATGGAATTATTAATGTAAGTATTATTGTAACAAGTGGTTTTGTCTTTTCTTGGATAGATTTACTGATTCATTGTTTTCTGATCTTGCAGAATGTGCAACTAAAAGATGTCCCCAGCATGAATATCATTAGAACTTGATTTGGCACTAAGTTTCCTCTCAGAGTTTTAAAATTTCTTAATCTGCTTCCAAAGATGTTTCAATTTAGTTTTACCATAGCACCATGTTACGTTTGCCTAGCCATTCCCACCAACACATGCTGCAACTTTTACAAGAAGTGCAATGGCATTGTATTTTGAGACAGCAGATTTTTCACGGGCAGAAAGGTTGGAATTGTAACCTGCTTTAGCCAGTATTGGAAATAAGCAGCAAAAAGCTGGACCGTATTTTCTCTGAAAATAAAAATGTCTCATCGTTGCTGCGCAGTGCTCTCTACCTGTGAAATCTCTAGTTCAAATAATAAGCCACAACAGCCAAATCCTTCCATGTCCTGCTCTGCAGAGCTTCTCTGGGCAGGATCAGGCACTGGAGCTCTGGGAAGCCCCCAGTTGCCTGCATTTCCCTGTACACCCAAGTGCCTGCTGCTGCTCTGTCCCGTGGAGCCAGCTCCCAGGCTGACAGATAGTGACCGTTCGTGTGCGTACCCACCCTGCTTTTGCTGTCAGGATTTAAATGTAACTTTCCACCCCCTTACTGTAAAGTAAGTGTATAGTTCAGGAGGATGTTCAGAGAGCTAAGGGCTGGCATAAAATCCTGTAATTCCATCGACAGGCACTAGCAAGCTCAGACTCTCTAGGAAACTCTGCTGATCTCTGAAATGTCAGTTTTAGAAAACTCAAGCTTCTTCCATTAAATCTGAGTTTGTATCACTGGTGTGAACTGCAGATCTTAATATGGATGCTTGGGGTGATTTAAATCACACTTGAATAGATTCGGCTTACAACAGGCACTGATGTAAATGCCATATGAGCTGGTTTCAATATATCCAGGAATTTTCTGAGTGTTCTCAAACTGATTTTAGTTTATTTTTTAAACTAGTGTAAGCTTATTAATCTAGATCAGAAGGTAGGAAAAAGGATAAGTTAAAAAAATCCCCACACTGTGACCTTTGAGGACTTAAGACTGTAAGCAAAGATTCATTCAGGAATCCAACAGATTAAAATAGGAACAGTGATCTGTGTGAATAGAGGTGACTTCAGTGACACCAACTGTGTTTTAAAACAATGCAAATGCTCTTTCCTGAATGTAGCGCTCTTGCAAAACATTTTTCAACTTTTCCATATGAAAAAAGCATCAGTTTTCTTTAAAGACAGATACAGATAAAACAGGACACTTCTGCCCGAGGAGAGCCTAGCTGGGCTGATATTTGATATAAGTGCTTGGTCCCAAGTGGGAGGAGGGAGACGTGATTGATGGTTTGTAAGGAATTACTTGACTTTTGCTTGTAACAGAAGCTTTTTGGATTCTCCCAAAGTTCTTGTCAAAGACAAAAACTGTCTTTTGAAATAGCAGGTTTCCCCTTCCCAGCAGATGGAGTAAACCTTTGTAAAAAACACCGCAGGCTTAAAATATATATAAAAGAAAGGACGACGTTGTTTGATACTCCACCTTTTTTCTAATACTCTGCTGTCCTGAAAGATTTGTCTCTATTACTCTATTACCTGCCCTCTTAATACAGCGTGAGCAATTCCCCTCTCTGCAGGAAGAGTTTCACAAACCCAATAGCAGGAGTTCACCAATTCAGTAAGACACGTTACCACAGAGACAAATCCTTCTCGCTGTCTCCTCCAGCTCCAAGGTCAAAGTTGTAGGAACTTGACCAAGGCACATCTTTTTCGAGCTTCACACACACACATGCCCCCAACCCCCCAACCCCAGGGCTCCCCTGGCTCTCATCTGGACAGCTCCATCTGCCTCCTGCAACTGTCTCCTCCGGGAACGGGGAGAGCATTAGCTCTGCAGCCAGAGTACAGGGGGAGCTGAGGCATTACGAGGGTCAGATTTTCACATTTCCTTCCATCACATACACAAGGGAGCAATGGATCTGAGTTCGGTATTCCCTCTTTAGGAGGCAAACTGATTATCCAACAGGTGGAATGAATTCATACAATCCCAGTCACACACACATTTGTTAGAAAGATGTCTCATCAATAAATCCCAGTCCCAAGCACTTCTGCCAAGTGCAAAGCTGACGCTCTGTCTTACACCTCGTTGTTACGGAGCATTGCTTATCAGCGAGCCTCCAGGAGCACGCAAAGGACAGTGTACACCAATTGCCCTACCTCAGGAAAGAGTCGAGAAAAAGCTCTCTGCCAGCTCTTGAAACCCTACTCCCATCCACCGAGCATTCAGACAAAAGCCGAGTGAGAAACTACGTCTGCAACCAAATTAAGGCACTCCCCACTCAGCCACTGCTCAGAAAAAAAGAATCAACACGAGCATTCAGAAGCAGTGGTATTTAAAAAAAAAAAAAAAACAGGTATTATCAATTGCATTTCTCCCGCTCTTAAAATGTGTTCTCTTCTCCGGAGGGTCGGTGGGCTGCATGACTCCCGCACCCGCAACGTGGACAGAGGTTTGTCCGGGGGCAAGAAGGCGCCTTGTGGCAGAGCAGGAGCTGCATGGATATTCCCGCTGCCTGCCAGGATAGGCAGGAGAACAGCACGCCATGGTAAAAGAGATAGAGGTTTTACTCTTGCCAGCTACGGAAGGTTTTGTCAAGATATCGGATCTTAATCTTATGGATAAGCAGCTGCAATAAACACGTTGTAGGTCTCAAAATGTGTGCCGCGTTTTTTCTCAAGTTGCAATGCTTCGCGGTAGTTCGTTAATGTAGCTTTAGAAAAACATACCGAACGAAGAACAATTTGCAAAGCAATGTCTTCGCAGATCGGCAAAAATAAAACTCTCGGAAATGTTTTTGGTTTGGTTTGGTTTAGTTTGTTTCGGTTTGGTTTGTTTAACTGATGTGTGTATTTTGAATATGTACAAATCAAGACAATCAAAAATACCGAAGGGATGGGTGAATTGAAGACCGCGCTGGCGAAATTCGTTTACAAACTCGCTAGCGTGCTTCCTTGCGAGGAATAGGACCATCCCAAAGCCGAGAAATTACAATTTTTCAGTCGCACTTTTTAGCTCTGCCTCTGAAGCGCCTGTTTAGCGTCTCTCCCTGTAGCGACCCCGACCACAAAACGCAGCAGCCGTGTTTCGGAGGAGTAACGCGTCCGAGGAGAGAGGTCCCCCCAAAAAAACCGTCTTAAACTTTCGACGAGCAAATACCCTTGGCCTGGGGTATCCTCTGCTTAAAACGACGGTAAATAATATATACATCAAGGGAGGCAACGCCTGGGCCCCCCGTGACCTTTCCGCAGCTCAGGTTTAATCTATAAATACCCAGAAGACATCCGAGCCCATTGTTTTGCTGCCCTCTGAAACCAAACCTGTCAAGGGG
>NW_010397705.1:20108-40062 GCF_000710305.1 Buceros rhinoceros silvestris | reverse complement strand
TTTATATAAATATATTTATTTATATATTTAACATTTCCCAAATATCTGTCATCCCAGATAAATGTTCTCCTTGATCTGTCCAAGTTCACAGAGGCTCCAGAGAAGACCGAGTTCCCTCTCTGTTCTAAGCAGACAGTGAAAGTTTCCTGCAGACAGTAATCTCCTTAGAAAAGAGGAGGGCAGGAGAGGGGTCAGGACCCTCCCCCCACCCACTTGCATATATCAAGAAAAACTGAGGTACTGCCAAATCAAGTGCCTTACAAAGCCTGACAGCTGTGGTGTCTTGAGACATTGACTCCAGTGCCCAGAGCCTGGGTTAAGAAGCCCCTGATATTCCTGTGCCTGGGCACTCATCGTTCCTCCCACTGCATTTCAGTTCCCTCCTCTTATCTCCAGTGACACAGCTGTTTCTGAAGCCAAACTGTAAACCAGGTGATTGAAACAATCCAGACTAAATATAACCTGGTTTGTGTTTGGAAAACATCTGAAAGGTCTTTACAGCTTTAATGATAGTGGAAGGGGAAGAAAAGTACAAGAGGAAACTTTAAGCTTTGACTGAAAATCTTGCCTATCTAAATTTTAACTGGACCATTGATAGGCACAATATTTCTGCAACTCACAGTTGCATTACAGTTCCCTTCCGGCCCTAGGGCTTTCTATAAACCAGAGGGAGGATAACTAATTCAACTGATTGACACTCCTCCATTCCCAACAGCCTGATCTGGTCTGACACAGCTACAACAGATGTCCCTAAAAGAGCACCATTTAATCTACTCAATCACCTTTCTAGTACGCTTTCTGATGGCAATACCATTTTCATACCTCTAAGTAATGTCACACATTTTAAGCATGAAACATGCTAGAGAGATACCTATATTTTAGTCCAACAATCAGTTCTGCAGATCTCTTAGGGCAGAATTGATATTGCGCAGATGGTTTGGATGTTGATCAGCAAGAGCAGCCTGTCCCAATGGAATTCTCCAAATGCAAAATGGGAACATGGAAAAAACCTGTATCTACAATACCAGCAGTTATGCCACTGGGAAGGGAGAATTTTCATGTTCTTCATCCAAAATGCATAAAATCAGAAAAATTATTCAACTGTTAACTTGCAGCAAACTTGTTTAGCTAAAAATTCTAACCTTCTAAGCCTCCCTTTCTAACTTATGGATGATTTCATAAACCCAATGAAGCATGAGGCTAAGATTCCCTTGGTTGTAAAGATTTCTCTAAGCTGCTTCCCTTCACAAGCAGTAGGTTACAGTGGAATAATTTTTCTGCAGTATTTCTTAGTGAAAAGGTCTACAAATTGATTTTTTCACCCTTCACCACCTGTCCCCCCCATCAAGATACAAATTCAAAATAAAAAAGCCAGAATGTCACTGAACATATGAGTATCTTGTTCCTCAAATGGCTTTGTAACAGGACAACATAAATCAAGTATTAGATTTGCATTAACAATAAAACCAACATGAAGGGCTCACAGAAGCACGGGGCGGGGGGGCTCAAAAATTTCAAATAAAAACCTTCGAAAAGAACACACTTTGCTAAACTAGGAAACCTGAAGATTGAAAGTATTTCCTCCCTCTTCAGCTAAAGGAAGGAGTTAGAATTCTTGTTCTATGGGAATTCAAAACAAGAAAACATTTGGCTATGATATTCTTAACATTATAATACTGTTTACAAATCTCCTTGCACTATGTATTCTCCATCTTGCCTCTATACCATAAGAGAGTGCAATCTCAGAGGAAACAAGGACTTGAAGTATTAAAACGCTTCATACGTTTAAAGAAATTTCTTACAGGACACCTCGAAGTAAAGCCCACAGGTAGAAGGAACAAGTATCTATAACTGTCAGTCGCATTCTGCTGAACTTCCTGCCTGCAGCCTGGAGAGCTGATAAAACGAAATTACTATTTTCAAGGTAAACAGCTATGGCAATAAAATGCTTGGAGGTATTTTCAATATACATGACATCTTTTTTCACAAATTCATACTCAAAAGGAAAAAATCTAGTACTGGATGACTTTGCATCAGATACTTGAAGGAAAATCTAAAGTGCAAATTAAATCTCTATGTTATTATGCATAATATTTTCATACTGTAAAAGTCACCCCAATTTTATATAGCCCTGAGCATCATCCTAGAGAAAGTGCATTGAAAAGTGGCAGTCTGTGCTACTGTCCACTAACCTAGCCCCCACTGTGATTTTGGCCAAGTCATTCTCCCCTCAAAGATTGACTAAACCTTCCTACTTGCAAAAATGAGATCATAATAAACAAGTATTTAACATCACAGAGAACTGGTGTGATTTAGCACAGCATTTGAAAAACGATTTGTAGTTCTAGAGCACTAGCAAATGCTAAGTCCCATTCTCTTCTTGCACAGAATGTGAAGGAGTGACGTGCAGTACTTGAGAAATGTGAGGCCACGGCTCTGGGCACCGTTTCAAAGATACTGTATGCCATAAATAACTGGCACTCTGCATCTCTAAGACCCACTTTATTTCACCTGATATTCAGAAAGGTTATTGTCTCAGAAAGAGCATGCATCTACAACTTGCAGTTTGCTGAAATCTCTCCCAATTACCACGGCCTGTAGGTGGTCTGAATTTGACCGCTTTCAAAAGTTTGAGGAGTCTGTACCGTACTGCAAGGAGTTTTCAAAAGGCTGGCTGAGTTTCAGTTCAAGCCTTCTGGAACAGAAATGTAAACCTTTACGGTACTTGGTATTCTTGGAGTTTCACCCCAAGGTTCTGGAGGCCGTAGCAGATACAGATGGGGAAGGGCCTTTCACACACTTTCCTATACCTTGCTAGTGAAGTATCTCATTTAGATTTCTCTTTCACTGTCAAGTCCCAGTTTTCAACCCTATAGCCTATTAAAATACACTGCAGTTTCTGCAATATCATTAGATGCCAGTAATTGCCCAATTTATAGCAGTAGGTGCCCTAAAACTCTGTGAACCTTACCGGTATCTAATTGTTTACCTGAAGCTGAATCCTACTGTTAAAGCCATGAAAACATTTTTTCAGTACTAATTTTCACTATAGGTACTTGCTATGGTAAATAACCAAGCTGCTGATCTATAGTTCCCCTCCCCACTACCAATTATTTTGACTCCCTAGGACATCAAAGGCTGTTATTTAGAGGCAAGGGAAGCATATTAAAGATATGCAGAAAATCTGTTTTTAAAACATGTACTCACACCAGTACTCCACATCCAGGCATTATTTTAATCAGGTGAGAAAAAACAGAAAACAAAGGAGGTTTATCTGACCAATTAGAACTAACTGACATGAGTAATAGTTACTATGCACTGAAAAGTTTGCAAACCAGAGGTTATTCCTGGATACTGGTAATTATTATTGAAAGACTGCTAATTTCAAGAGAATACTGCACTCCTACACAAAGTGCAAAAAAAGAAAAACAGTGTTAAATTAGTTAGCTATAGAATAAGGTATGAATTATTTACTAAGCTCAACTCATGTGCGTAATTCTTCATAGTCAAGCATGCAAATCAGATCACATAATTCCGCACAATCACATGATTACTAATGTCATATGCAATTACTTCATTGGTGTCTGCAGTTGCAGTATTGTAGAAGTACAAATTTGATATATTCCTGTTCACATATTTTACAGACAGCTAATACATTTTTAGAGGCAATGCATATAGAGTTTTAATACCCAGTTTTTCACTTTAGATATTTAACATAAGGCCATATGCTCGTAACAAAAAAGTTTTCATCCAGATGTAGAAGAGTACTTGCAACTTCTAACTTTCTGTGGCTTGTAAGGCATAAATAGTAGTGTGTTACAAACCAGAGGGATTTTTGTTAACGTCAGATAACATTTCAATATTTGAGAGGGTGACAGCAGAGCAGCCACTTAAGTCCTAACAATTGCTGCCATTAAGATTTAAGTGACAATTAAATTGCTGCTGTATTTGATAGACTGCTAACGAAGTTTTCTTGTGACCTTTTTTTAAGCTTTCTGTGTAGGTAGGAACTTAAAACTGTATTCACTATTCAGAATTTCTGCTCATGTTCATAATCAACAGTCTGTTCTTGTTTGCAGTTTCTGACTACTGGGGCAGCACTAATTTTTTCAAATTGAAAGAAAATATAATTCAATTTGTGTATTTAAACAAAAACATGCACAATTTTCTTTGAAAGGTATTCCAGCAGAAGGAGCATTATATTTTTTCCATCTTAATGGAAAAACACAGGCATATATATTCATTTTCAAAGATTTAATAAAGCCTAAAGCTTATCAAATTGTTGCTTTGAGTAGACCCCCAATCTCTGACACATTAAAATATATGCTGTTATTCCAGGGTGTTATAAAAATACAAGACAGTTTAAATCCTAAAAAAGTCATCCTTTAAACACAGCAACTCCCAAACCATGGAGATTTGCATGAAAAGGTTTAACGATGTACCATCCCTAGGTTCTCCTATTTTTACTTTTGCTAACCAGCTGACTGGTAGCAGTGAAGGCACTAGAAATGTCCTGAAGGACACAGAATAGGATGCCATGAAAAGCCAGCAATCCAGGGCTTTCTCAGAATTAGACCTCTAAAGAGCATCTCAGAAACGATGCTGAAGATACTTGGCAACCAAAAATCTCCAGTCTCTCAAAAATCCCGGCCCACTACAGCACAGCCACAGGCCCAGCACAAAGGAAATCCCTGTAATTCCAACCCTTGTAGGACCCGGCAGCCTTGTTCACAGCCTAGGCAGGTACACTGGCAATAGTGCCCTTCCCCACCCTCTTCTTCCATGGATAGAATTTGTTCATGAGCAAACAAGCAGCAACCTGGATTCTTAAGCCTTGTGTCAAGGAATACCAAGGACGTCAGAAACCTGCTCTGTCATGATGCTCTTGTTCTGTGAAGAACAAAGGCTTTCTGATCTGGTCTATTTCTGTGGCTTTGCCCGACCATAAGGGTTTTAATTCAAGAGATCACACTTTTTTGTCTCGCACACATCTCTGAGAGGTGATCCATTAGGGGAGTTATTTCTAATAATGCTGCTGCTGTCAAATGCTTGGGTGGGAAATTTCTTCTAAACCTTTTGCAGTGCTCACAATCCATACCACAAGAGAAAAAAAAACCAGCACATCAAGATTTGGAATGGTGTTCAAAAGGATGCCATCATCATGCAGGAAGTAAAAATTTCTCTCTTCTTAAAGAACACAAAACCTAGAAGCCTGAAGAAGAGTGACCACAAAAGAAATCAGAGCAGCAGGGAGGAGGGAGCATGCAAGAGTAAATAAGTTGAATGGAGATGAGCTGAGAAGAGATGACGAGAATAAGAAAATGGAACATAATGCAGCAGAATTGTGGAAAATACTGAAGACAATTAAAAAACAGGAAGAAATCACAATGTGGAAACACAAGACAATGCTAAAAAAAATTCACATTGCTGATTGGTTGTAGGTAGTGATTTTTTGGTTGACTGATACTCTGTAAGCAGGACTGGATTAGGGCCATTCCTCACTTGTCCTTCAGAAGTCACATATAGTAGACAGGCAAACGATCCCATTAGGTTCTAGTACCCCACATGCACCCTTATCAGATCTCAGTTCTCTGAATCCCTTCCCTTTCTCTTCCTTATAGTTCCCTGAACTACAGCAAGCGCCCCTCAATAAGAAAATGCTCTGGCAAATCACAGCATGGCAATTTAGACAAATGTGCCTGACAGCAAGCAGTCCTATTTCACTCTGTGAGGGTCACGCAGAGGCACAAATTGATCAAAGTCAGGTCACTCAAGATGGATCTCATAAGAAAAGCAGCAAAGCCTGCAAGCAAATATGTGTTTGCCCTGCTGCAGGTTATTTTTAGAATTTTTTGTTGTCTATTAAATATTGCATGGAACAGATCAAGATACATAGTGAGGGTATTTTAAGAAAAATTAATGAAGGAAAGATAGGTCCCTGTGGTCCAAGACTAGATGCATATACATTAACATACCTGAGGAATAAAGCTCTATACTTTAATCTAGAAGAGCAAGGCTTGTCCTATAGAGTGTCTGAATACCACGTCATATTGATTGGTACTCTTACCACAGTGTTGAAAAACTAAGGGACTTTTTTTTTCCTAATTTGTCCCAAAGAACATTACTGTGCATATTTCATCAAAGCTATTTAAAAACTCACGTCTCAGTTTCTTCCACTTAATTACTGTTTTCTTCCAAGAATATGAAGTCGCAATAGGAAAAGCAGAAACAAACTACCTATATAACTGAATGAAAACTTTTTACAAAGAGTTACAAAACATTTTAAGAGTACACTTTTGTTTTAAAAATACAGTTTTGTTCACATATGCATAACCTGAAATTTGCATTATTGCCTTCTAGAAATCCCAGGATATTGGGTGCATTTACAGTATGGATTAGTGAGGTGCAAAGCAGGAGGGGTGGGGGTTTGATGTGCCGAATACCATTACGTCTCCAGGGCCACGTGTCCCCGCTGTATGTTTACCCACAATGAGGTTCGTGTCGCTTGCCAATCCTGGGGCACACTGTGCAGGCACAGAGTTCGCTGGTGGAGCGCCCTCATTTACCCCACAGGCAGAGCAGCCTGAATGGCACCCCAGTACGTGACTCCTGACTCAGTCCGAGCAGGAAGGAAAACATGATGCACTCCAGTACGTACAGCAAGTCTCCTACCAGCACAATGCGAATTCGCACCCAGAACCACCCCTCTAGCTGACATCTCTCATCCCTAGTGACCTGCAGCTCTTATCCCAGCTCTCACTGTCATAGACAATGCCATGAAAGACATGGAAAGACATGAAATGGCTGTGCCATTTTGACAACATGCTCAGCACAACTTTCAGTCTGATTTTTGTGAGGAGAGGCAACACCTGTCAATCTAAGTGACAAGTCATCCAAAATTGTAAGCATTGCTCTGACATCAATCCCTTCTGTGAGTTTTAACAAATAACCGCTTCAGCTTTCTCCTGGTAAAGAGTGAGGAATTATCCCACAAGAAGGAATATGAGCCAGCAGAACCTACAGAATAATTACTTTACATCTTGAGAAAACAGCAATTCTTTTCTGAGTAGTTTTACAATACTTCACACATTCAGAAGTCTCTTCGTAAGCTAAAGGACCCAAGGGCATCACTCCTCGTAGTGGCAAAAAGGTAAGTACAGCAACCATGAAGGAGTTAAAACAAGATAAACTGTAGGATTACATTGAAGTTGTAACAAAGCAGGACCCAAATGCACATAAATCAGTGAGAGTTAGAAGCTTCTGAGGGTCACACAAGTCTCAAAGTTGAACGAAGTACCGTCAAGTCTAAGCCCTGCTGTCACATATTCTGAAGATTTCCCTGGAAAAATATTTGGCTGGCCTCCCAAGTCTCTACTTTTCAGTGCATATTACAAGATACTAAATGCACGTCCAACTTAGATCAGCTACCTTCTTTGTCTCCCTCTGGGACTATTAAACGTGTGCCAGTAGCTACAAAATGTTGCCTAAAAGACTTAAAGTAAATTCCTGGTGAACTATTAAGCTTCATTCATCATCTTCGTGTGGTCCTTAAGCAACAGAGGGTTCTAGAAAAACCTTTTGGGAGGCATAATAAAGTCCATGCAAGCAATAACAGAGTTGATAAATCATTTATGAAAAAAGTAAAGGGAGAACTTTCCCAAATGCCAATGAAAGAAGCATTTCCACTAACATATGAAGCATAATAAATACCCTCAGCCATCTAAAACATACTATCCTCAATAATCCTCACTGGAAGTAAATTTCAAGCCTTTTCAAACCCTTCATGGCTATTGAAAATGCTTTTTGTTTGATGGCAGATTTTTTCTGTAAAGTACCCAAACTGCACAATCTACAGAAGCGTCAACAAAAATCAGCCTCTTCCTCCTCCTCCCCAGCCTCTGAACTTTTCCTCTAAAGTCTGATCTCTCCTACTCCATCAGAATCACAAACTGGTAGCTATATCTAAACAGTTTCCCCAGTGAACATTCAGTGTAAAATACATTAAAAAGTTTGGGAAGAAGGACTAGCAACAAAGCCTGCACTCTTCCAGGAGGTGCTTTCATCCCTGGGATATGGGTTCAGACACCCTTTCCTCTCTAGCTCATGCTATCTGGCCCTATTTTCTGGACAGAGACACAGCTTTAACAGCATCAGTGAGCCTCACCTTACCTCACCTCTGAATACCAACCCATCCAAGATGGGCATCCTACCTGGTAAGGAGACTTCTCTGGAAGTTTGAGAAACATACTGAAATTCATCAAAGCTGGAGGTAAAAAAAGCAGATGAATCAGGTTGCATATACATAAGACCATGGCAGGCGTGGAGACACGGGCTTTTCTATACTCTTTCAGGATCAATGGAATACTCATATTCCAGTCCTTTCTACCCCTTCCAGCACCTATCAATTCTACTTCTGTCTCCTGACACAGTTTTCTTTCATCTTGTAGTCTGCAGTAGATTAAGTATGCAATCTTTATGTTTTTCACAATTTTCCGCTAACCAACTCCAGTTCCGGAACTTTAGCCCCAGCATGAAATCATTCACCAACTCCATCAGGACCCTTCCCCCAAGACTAACCTCAAAATATCCTCCCAGGAGAACAGGAAAAGCACACCATAACACACTGGAGGGAAAAGCAAACAGAACATACACGCATTACAGGAGACGGAACAAGATGCCAAAGACTTCTGTGGTCATAGATGGCCCACCTTCTGCTCTGAATAATTAAACATAAATGTGATGCTCTCCTCATGCCTAATACCCAGATAAAATTTGAGGTTAAGTGATTAGCACTGAACAAATCCATTATTAATGACTGCAAGACCACTTGTGGCTTGAATTATTTTATGTCTCTAGCCTTAGAAATTGACTGGAGAGCCCACTAGACAACAAAGGAAATACTTAGACTGTAGCAAATTGAGGGACAAATCACATAAGAATAAAAATCTTAGAAAATACTGGAAAGTTCATGTTCACAGCTGATTATTCAGCTTGAAATGACAATTTTTAAAATGAAAATATATATCAATGCAACCAATTCTAACTAGCCCTTTTGCCAAGAACCAATTCTAATTCCTAGAAATTGCAATATATTGACTAATTATAGCCATTTTTAAGGGTTTATTTCATACCCTCCCATCATTTAAAAAAAACAGAGACTGATAGTCCCAGAACTTTGTTCTGACTTCTACACTCTGTTAAGACATAGAAGCCCATGAGTCACAAAATCTTTACGCTTTTCCTTAAAATAAACAGCAGTGATGTACTGGAGTAGCATTCAGCCTGTTTTAGGCATCTGCGGAACATTTATTCCTATTAAAGAGTCAGATTCTGTATTTATTGCTAAAATTAGAGATCACTGCTGATACAATAACATAAAAGGCCTCAATTATATTTTTTCAAATGTGGACTATCCAGGTTTGCTAATGTAAACTCTACATATTCTTAAAAGAACTCAAAGGTGCTCAGAAATCCTACAAGTTGTTTTTTTTAAGAAGCAGCAAGAATAGAAATGTGAAAGAATATTACACAAATACTCATGCTGATTTTCCCATAAAATGCCCAGCAGGTTCAGAAGAGCGGACTGATATATCTGTTCCAAGCTCAAACAGACCAGATCAAACTGGATGTTCATACAGAATTTCAGTGCCCAGTGGCATGCCATGACAGTTTTATTTCACTTCTCCAGACTGCTGGGAAAGCCTTTGTAGACTCTGGCATCCTCAGAAAATAGACTCTTCCCCAGAGCAGCTCTGCCACCTGGAAAAAGCTGTGGCAGACACAGTTTGCCCTATATACCTACGAGGGATGCAGACAGAAGAGTAAGGCACTGACTAGGCCTGGCCTGAGCTTAAGCCAACTGCAGAGGACGTGGAAAGCTGCTGAGCATGGCATACAAAAATGCCAATGGTGAGAAGCTGACAAGAGTTACAGATAGCGCTGCTTTTATCCACTAAGTTATCAGATGAACAAAAGTCTTGAAAAGCTTATTAACCCAAATGAAACAAGAACAAAAACACTAAGGACCGCAAAATGCATTCATCACCCAGATTTAGAACTCAAAACTCCCTTCAGAACAAGTGGTGTTGGGCTTTTGGTTTGTTTGGGTTTTTTTTTTAATCAGTACATGTCTGAAATGCAAGATAAGACTTGCAAGCATATACCCAAATGAAAAAAACCCAGACCAAGTCTTTGTGCCATAAATCACAAATTTCATTATAAACATGATCTAAGGTTTAGAATTTCCTGCACTACAACTAGAAGACAGTTACACCATCACTTACTGGCCCTGTTAGCTAAAACATTTGTAACCAGGATGAGGACTACTCCAGGTCCTTACAGCGTGATTGTCAAATGCAGCTTTAGACTGCTTTGTGATACTCAGCTAATTCAGATTAAAGATTAACATTTCGCTCCAACAGACAAAGCAAATGACTAACTCAGTACATTATATTCATCATGGCACTAAGTTTAACTGCTGGTTCAATTTAGAATTCTACCATCCAGTGATACCTGACATATCGTTGTTGGCAGTATATAAGTGCCAATAATAACACTCCCTGACATGGATTTTTAGCAAGAATATCTTTTGCTACTCACTCTCAGAAACAGGAAGAACTGCCAGTGGCTGCCTGTGCGTATTCATAGTCATTGCATGTTTTACTCTACATTTCTGAGCAACCTGCTTTATGGATGCTCACATGGGTGAACATCTGCATCACAGGCCGTGTAACTGCGGAACTGCTACATACCAAGAAGGAGAATATCTTTCATATTTGAAAGACACCATTCTCACACTTGCTCAGAAAGGATCGCTGTCCACAACACCACTGCCCAGTAACAGCCTCTTTTCAAACCATATGCAGCGCAGCAAGTGAAGCAATACAGGTCTGTAACGCAGGCACACAGGATTAACCAAAGAGGTTTTAAATAAAGTAGAAAACAGACTATTTAGTATGCCAGGAGCATGCACCCAACTATTTAAGGCTACCTAAGGAATGACATGCAAACAGGCTCTGACACAGGGCCAATCTTTAAAGGACCACCAGAACTAAGGACACAAAAGGCAGCTGTTTCTCCTCCAATCAGTGCACACAGCTATCAGAGCAATCAGCCTCCAGCAAAGATCCGCTAGTCATAACTCACTGATCGGCTGGACCGGAGTTGAACAGGAAAACAAAAAGACTGTATCATCCTTTAGCTTCAAGGCTGGCAGCCCAACCATGTTGGGGGGCAAGGAGGAAATAAAACCTGAGAAGGAGGAGAACACAGATAAACAAACTCCTAAATTAACTGAGGAATATACAGAAGAGAACAACTATTCCAAAAGCTGTCTACTGAAAAAATGCTTGTCTTTAAATTAATCTAAGAATGGTAGCTGTATTCAGTCTTCTGCAGTTCATTTTTCCTATCTTTCATGGCTGTCAATCTTTATTCTTCAAATTAATCAAGATATTAATTTGTTCTGTGTTTCTATAAAGGCAAAATAATCATTAATATTTCATGTTTGATGGGACAAGACTGTGTTCTGACACTGCTTAGTTGAAGCGGAATGGTCATTTTATTGGAAGCCTGCCAGCAACCTTTCCAGTTACAATAGAAAGCAAGTTTGTCACATCCCCTTTCACTGTACTTTTCCAAGCCAAACAAAACCATATAAACAGTCTAAAGAGACATCCTGCAGGCTTAGTCTTCTCAGGGACTGCAGATTCAGCTACATCTACTTAAATGCAGTTTTAAAAGTATCACTGAAATAGAAAAGCACCGAGGTATACCATCTGCACTGTTTGAGGAGCAGGAGTCATTCTAAACACACTATAAAACAGACATTTATGCACCAGCATCAGGCCCTGGAAACAATCTTCCAAGTAGCAAGAATCCATCAGGATTTCTGAAATCCAGGGTGTACTGCAGGGTTTTGAACCATCCATCTGGAAATACTGCATACACACTTCTTGACGTAAGTGAGCAGTGCTGCAGCCCCACTCAGCCTTTTCTTAAATGTTTTGTGCAACATCTGCTGCTAAAAAACCCCAAAACACCCACCACAAACAAACCTGTTTTCTCATCCTTGATCTCCAACTCCCTAGACATTTTTTCTTAGGTCCAGAAAATGCAAACAAACCCCGAGATTTCAAGATCCCTTTTGCATGTTGGAAACATTGCAGATATTTGACAATCCTCAGTTTAGTCATCAGGAAGTGCCCTTAGGCAAACTTCACAGAGCTTCAGTGCTATTTTTAAAAAGCAGCATACTACTGAACCAGGAAACTGCTATGTACTAGTTGCCAAGAGTACATTATTAAGGAAAAAAGGAGTTATGTCCTTGAAATGTAATGAGAAGGATTATTGCAACATGAAGCCACCCTCTTGAAACAGATTCTATCTGAAAAAGAATTCAAGTCCCATCAGAAACCAATGGAAACAAGTTTCAAAGAGATTGCCCAGTATTTTTCTTTCCAATTACTTAATTTTATTAAACCATTAAATTAACAGATCACTTTTAAGTTACAGAACTTCCTTTACAGTAACTCAGACATCAAATCTCACTAGATTCGAGCATGGTCTAAAGGTTATTTAATTTTAATTATCACATAAAAAAACCCTTTATGTTAAAAATAAATACTTGGATGTTAGGGCTATTCTCCTATTCCATACTGTTTCCTTCATTTCTTGGTCACACCAAGACCACCTGATTGAACGAAAAATGAGCTACTACACACTAACAGTAGAGGCTTCAATCTCCAGAGAAGCTGGTATGGAGAAAACAGGACTAGAGACACTGAAGAATTTTGATAGAACAAAAAAAGACAATTAAATTAATGGGTATAAAAAAATATCAGAAAACAACTGAATTTTGGGTTCATTCTGTCAAATATACCTTGTACCTTAGATGATAGCAGCTACTACTATTTTTAAGAAAAAGTATTTCAGGTGGAAATATGTGGAAGCAGCTCATTCTAGGATTTATGTTCACATACACGTCAGTTAAAGTAGCATGAGGGTCTCCCACACAAAGCACTATAAAAATAAGAGTAACTTTTTTCTGCTTAAGCACACTACAAAACAGTAAGAGACAGGGATCTTCTAATAACCTTTTGCAATTGTACAACAAAGGATGTCTTATGAAGGTAAAGTGATCTGAGCAGCATCATTCTTGTCAGCAGCACCATTTGCAACAGCACAGAAGTTAACGAATCTCACAAGTTTAAGGAAGGTTTTCACAATTGCCTGACTATGGTCTTACTCTTTCAACCTGACTAAACTCCACTGACACGGAAGCTAATTAACTCAGTGCAGAGTTCTACATTTGCCTGTAACCCCTTTGGAGACCATGTGGGATAAAGAAGGTCACCCGTCACAAGCAGTGTCTGGAGCACCTGCAATTCTCGAGTCACTACGGCTGAAGCAATTCTGCTTCTAAATACAGCTTTCGTGAAGTCTGAAAACGTAAGGAGGATATGATCTAAGCTAGCTGTTCTAACTGTGCCAATGTTAATTGATTTAGGACCTTCTATACTAGAATCAGAATTACCTGAAGCAGACCAAACTTTATGGTTCAGTCTTGTTCTGATTCAACAGGAATTTCAAAGTCCAGAACTGAAATAGGAAATAGGCTTAGAATGTTTTACTACTCTCATTTGTGTTAATAGCCCGGTTTCTTTCCTGTTTGCTGGACTTGAACCGCAGCTTGAACAGCATCACAGTTGTTTAAGTAATATAGTGCCAAGAAAAACGCAAATGCTGTTAAATCTTAACTAGAACAATGAGCTTGTGATGCTGTTGTCAGCAGGCAAGCTTGGCTAACGTCGCTTGGTTCAACGCACTGGGAAAATTTAAGTTGACTCAATTGTGTTTCTTACAGCATTTGCAGTAATCCAGACATGCATCACTGTGCACAAGAATATCCACAAAATCTTCATGACAGCAAGTTTCTCTTGAAGCTCCTTTTAGGTTATTTAACATCTCTATTCATGGAAAAACTAATGCAGCTTCAACAACGCGGTCCAGCTTTTTACAGAGTTTGATTAGTATCAACAATTCCAATTTTACATGTTCATTAGAGCAAGTGGGAGCTTTGCCTCATGAATGGAGGCCGTTTCTCACTTTCTACAAGGAGACCAGTATACACCCTGTTAGGCTCTCTCCATTTCAGTGATGTCCTGAGCAAGCCAGCTTCATAATCCAAGTAAATTGATCACTGGGGAAAAGTCAACACTAAAGCCAATAACATAACCCATGCAATGACCCTGGATTTACCTCTCAGCATAACAAATGCTACTCTATGACCAGAGTCACGTAGTAGAACCACAGCACTGTAGAAACTTCTAAGTGTTCCTGTTGCCCACCACTAAATTAGATAATGTATCCTGTATTACTCCCACTATCAAATAGATTCATGTGAAAATGTCTTGCAATATTTGATTTCAAATTTTATTTTGAGCTGGATAAGTTGGTATTAAAATTGTTTAGGAAATTTTCAACAAGAAAAAAATTCTGCAGGAAACATATTCAGGGGAATGGATGAGATGTGACAGAAAAACCACATTTTTACTATAGCTTCTGTCAAAAAAGGAATTTCTTGTGTGTAAAGAGAAATTTTGGTCCTGTACATATGTAAGGACAAAGGTCGTGGCTTCTCCACCATTTAAAAAATTCTCCCTATGTGTCTTTGACCCACACTGTGTTGATAATTGTGTAGAAAGCCATTTCACAAAACAGACAACCAAAGTACTTGAGTTGAAAGTGTAAAAAGAGCAGCTCAGTGGTTAAAACAACTCAGGTGAAATCTCCTCCCCAGAATGTAAGAGAAATGCTGAACAGGATTTACATTCAAACATTCTCCTCCACTGTGCATCAGATATCGAGCAGCAATTTATTGTTCGGGTGGTTTTTTCCCCCCCAGGGAATCTCCAGTTTGATGGTTTGTAAAAAACTGAAGATAGCCTTGGGCAAGCAGGTGGGGAGGGGCAGCAAGTAACAATAGCTGTCCGAGAAACAGTACGTGAACAGCAGTGTAGCTTCTTGCCTGTGCCTAACCAGCAACCAAAAAATGAGAGGCCATACGTAAGTTGCTTCAATAACGGACAGATCCTTCTACCACGGAGGCAGAATGGGTGGTCCAGACTTCTTGACTCATTTCCCTAGGAACAATGGCAATCTCCTTTTATGCACTGAGTCAGCTAGAAAAAGAAAAGTCCTACAGTAAATAAGAGAGTCAAATAAATCAAGACTATAATTTCCTGGAATTCTGTTATGAAGATGAGAATATTGACAGGACAGCTTCAAAAAGCAGCGCTCAATCTTTCTGAGCAGTAAAGTGACTAGAAATGTCAAAAGTTGATAGTTTTCCCAAAAGGGATTCTAAAACTTCCTAATTTATGTCAGTTGGCATTTCTAAAAGACCAAACACAGAAAAGCTCTGATGTTACACACTAATTCCACAACACTGCTTTGATGATCACTGCTTAATGAGAAAACTCAGAGGAAACTTCACGCAATAAAAAGGAGTACAAACGTGAACTACAAATGGAAGAACAAATAAAAAGATGGCATCTATGATCAGTAACAAGCCTGATACACCAAGAGAGCCAAAGGAGAATCCAGGTGAAAACAATGAGGAGCAGACTCCGAGGTATGTAACCTGGAATGGACTCTAATGGACCTCATACACCAAAACACAGGAGGAAAACACGTAATGGTGCCATTCTAAATGCAAACCCCCCTATTCTTCCTTCCTATCCTTCTTTTCAGGATTCCCCAAGCAGAACTAGGAGTCTTGATTCATTCTTTTTTCTTTACTTTTGCCACCTTTCCCTCCTTTAAGTGTCTAATGGCTCACATTATTTACAATGAATATATACCTGGCCTCTTACTTATATTTAATAGTGCAGATAGTTCAAACGACACCAGAAATACATTGATTTCTATTGCTGTGTTCCCCATTTCAATTCTAGAAAATGCAAAATTGAATCCTGTGAATTGTACTAGATTTGCCAAATGTGGAGAGGGAAATTCTCCTTTCCTTCATACAATTAGCACCTGCTATATAGCAGCAACTCAATTTAATCCACTTATCTTAATCCTGGTCCAGGTAGAGCATTTCTAAGTTGACACCTATCAGTTTAATTTTAATAGTTTAATCTGCAAAGTCATTAAAAGTGCTAGTCAGAATAGGATCACAGGTGCCTGCAGATAAATTCACTGTCTCAACACCCTAAATATGGTGTCAAACTTACACAGTGCTCGTGCCCTGCTGTTTCACATTTCCTAGAGCTCCCATTGACAGTATCATGAACATAGCTTAACTATTAATTTCTTCATACCTACAATTCAGGAAATTATCTGAATGCTTCAGTTACCACTGCATACAGCCTTTCTTTATATGATGTAGAAAGCACAGATGTGGTTAGCAACACGGTGCTGCCTTTCCTCACACTAATATTTTCTTCTGAGATCAACTAAATCATTTCTCGCAGACTGCTACGTTTCATTCTAAAATGATTCCCACAGTGAAGTGGGACAGCATGCTGGATCAGTACCTTCCAGTCCGACTCCTAGCAACAAATTCCTGCACTAGCAGAGCACACTGTGCTGCTGGTTTATACATTTGCATCACTACCTGTGGGAGGGAAACACATCTAAATGCTACTCCAGTATTTGTTTCCCAACTGATGCATGATTGATTCAAGCAAAAAAGTTTCCATTGCTAATCAGGGAGATTCTTGCCATTAATTTCCAGAGTAAGAGATAAGACATGGTCCTTCACATATACGCTGTTTTCTCATCCTTAAAACACTTATTTGAGAACCTTTTTAAGGCTGCATTTAAGCCCTCTTTTCCTTGCAGGCCTTTGTTTATCTGATTATCTCAGATGCAGCAGCTACTCTTAAGAAGATCTATCAGATAAATAACAGTAAGTATATATTTTTTCCAATACCTAGACACAGCCCACTGTCGCTACTACTACATCTGAATTCACATTCAAAATACTGCAAGATGTATTCCCAAATGTAAGAAGAGAGTGGAACTCCTTCCAGTATAAAACAGTAACAAATCAGTTACAATCTTAAAATGCTAAATACTCTGTTTCTGAAGCATAATTGAACTTAACAAATGAGTAGTATTTAATAGAGCAACTGATTTACATGATTGCATTGGAAAGCATCACTGTCTTTCCAACTAAGCTCCAGGCATGACTCCATCAGCTCCTTTGGCTTCCCTCAGGCAAGGTTCAGACAATACTCACACATTAAGGGACGTTATTTCAGCTCAGAAGCAAATACCAAGCACAATCTGTGACATTATTCTCAAATCACACCATTTTTCTTTATCAGTTGTGCAGAGATTTGTCTTCAATATTAGAAATGTAAAGAAAAATTCACAATATTTTCTTTCAAGCCTTAATGGGCATATAAAAGAACGTAGCAATCATCATGAATACAACAGAAACAGCCCCTCGAGAGCTCCCCTTTATAAAAACTGATACAAAACCAGTTCTGTATAGCTATAATATGCCATTCAGTTCGTGTCTCTCTATTTCGCCAGAGGGAAGGTGAGAAAAAGAGGGAAAATCATGCTTACAAACTTCTGCCTTTCAACAGGAAAATCATGATGACTGATATGAATCATACAATCAAAGCCATTAACAACTTGCATTTCAATGCCAAATGCAAACATATGTTCAAGCTAAGATGGAATAACCACATATCCAGAAATTAAGTAGTTATGGATGGACACAGAGAGAAGGGGTTTAGGTTTACTATTATCCATATTAAATGATTAATAAAAAATGGAACAGGTAGTTTTCCCAGTTGCACATAAAAGCCTAAATATTCAGCGTTTCTTCTCATCAGTAAATGCCTGTTTGATCAGACTATGCCAGTTTCTCATTTTTAGTGGATGACCCAAACACACATTCTGAGCACAACCGTGTAGGCTTAAGCTAGACAGATAATAATTATTTCAAGATAAAATTATTATTTTGTATTTCAAAATACAAGCAGGAGTTAAGAGCTAAACTTACCTTATAAACAATCTATAGTTAGATCATGAGCTATGCGCAGACTCAACTACTCACAACCACTGTTTTGCTGAAAGTTCCTCCAAAGGAAAAACAAAAAGCAGAGCTAGAATTGGGAGATCAGTCATCACAGAACTTCTAGTGAACATGAGCATTACAAAATGAATGCAAAAGACTATGCTATTTACAAAGGATAATGGTGTTCTGAAAACAAAGGGATTCAAGAGAGGAAATGGAAAGTGGATTAAACTGCCTTGTACTGTCTTTTACCTCTGAACTGCTTTTCAAGCAGGAGACCAGGCATGAAAGCCCTGCTGCAACACTTACCAATAGCCCCCCAAAGATGAATCAGACCATAGGGTACAAGGTCTATTTGTAGATCCTCGATACTCACATACTATCATGAAATACATCAATCATTATCATTTCTATTGAAAATGTTCGCAATGTCAAAGAAATTGCAATACAAATATTAAAAGTATATCATTACAAACAGGAACAAAGAGTTGTTTAGGAGTAACATGAAACTAAAGCATCACAGTACCAAATCACTTTGCTTGGCATCAATAAAAAGATGCTGGATTCCTCACTGCAGATACTGCAACAAATAATCCAAGCTGCTCTTCTCTGGGTGGGATGTTTCTGGGTGTTCATGCAGATGTTACACAAGCACAGGTTCCTATTTGCTCTTTAATTCTCCTTTAATTTGTTCCCCACTCTAGAGACTATGCATGGGCTCAGGTGACCACGCACAAGCTGTCATCCATCTCTTTACCAGGCGCTGACAAGGAATCAGCCTTGTCAGTGCCTAAGAACAAGGCAAGGAAGGCAGCCAAGGGCCATGTATAAGCTGCAATAATTTAGGCCTGCTTATGTTTGTACAATAACTCACATATGCGACTGGAATACAAACATGCTGATTTGGCCTTTACAGGACACACATGGAGTAATTGTTAGTGACAACTGAAAACCTCTGTAAATTAAAACAGATTGGCATTCTTAATCTCTGTATTGTTCCTAGCTGTTCAAACTCACATCCACTGTTTCAACTAGCGCTGTGGGAGCAAAAGACATCATAGCACAGAGCTTCCAAACTCAGCCTTGCTTCTTCACTTCCAGCTCACCTAAGTGTTTACCGTCATATGCCATCACAAGGAGGGGAGAGGAGGTTCCTGCAGCCATGTAAATTTTGTCACCTCTGCTCTCACTTTGAATGAATGTAATGTAACATTTAAGTATCAAAAGGTTCACAAAACACCGTAAAGGAATGTTAATTTCAAAGCTTGATTGAGGCCAATATAGGCTGACATGGTTAGTGTTGAGCCAAAGAGCCAAACATCTGAGTCATGCCATTGAAATGTGACAGCTGTGTGCTGTTCTGTGTGACCCTGAGGAGGGGTGAAAAATAAAATGCCACAGAACCAGAAGCACCTTGGGACAACTTAATGGAACACCAGCAAAGAAAAACCTGCGTGAAGTATTTTAAATTGCTGCTTCTAATGGAGCATTGCAGAACACCAATTAATGAGTAGTTTAGCTCTCTGGCACAGCCTAAAATGCCTTTCAGGGGTAATTCACTGGAGTCAAATCTCTCTCCTATACTGAATGTATGAAATGACCAGCAAGTGACAGAAAGGAATGCAATTTTGTCACCACGCCAGCCACTTCTGTCTTGGGGCTGTAGAAAAGCCACATCTCCCACAGGTCACTTCAGTGGAGAAAGGAACGGCTCCATTTGTGCACACTCCAAGCGAAACAGATAAACTCGTGCATGCAGAGGCTCTGCTGAGGATTAGGAGACGCAAACACTGTATTGGCATCCTCACAGTCCCACAGTATCCCACCACGACCCACAGAGATCCTGCTGCTCTGAGGGCAGCAAGAGGTAGAAATAGGACTGGCACGTTGGAACATTCTTTGGTCTAGGGAAAG
>NW_010397705.1:14942-20005 GCF_000710305.1 Buceros rhinoceros silvestris | reverse complement strand
CCACGGAATAATTCTCCCTGCCATCACTGGAAGCCATTCTGTAAGCTCTAAACTGGGAAGTTTGGTCTCAAGGATTAGTGAACAGCAAAAATGTATGGCAAGCTGCAACATTTTTCACCTAGACAGGAAAAAAGCTATCCTTGGACATCTAGTTAACCTCTGGACTTCTTGCCTCAATTTTCAGGGAGAAAAAAAAGTAGTAATTCTTTAACTTCAGTGGATTTGGATTTTTCTTCTGAAAGGCATGTCAGACTAACATTTCTCTCTATCACACATTATTTTATCCACTGCTAAAAAAAAAAGAATAAAGATGAACAAATAGATCATATGCTGTATCATTAGTATATTTTGAGGCTGAAAGCATAGAGAATTTGAGAAACGAAATGAGTTTTATAAAGCTTGAAGACAAAATTAAGTTTTCTATTGACATCCACATCTGTACACCTAAATGATGATGTTTGAGCAGACATCTTTTTAGCAGAGTTTTTTTCACTAGCTCGATTGAAAAAAATAAGCAAAGAGACTAAATAAGGAAAGGTTAAACATCAAATGAAAGAGAAAATTTATTGTAGAGTATCAGGTCTGCCAAGCACAGAGTTGCTTGCAACAGGCTTGTATTAATACATTTCCTTCATACCTTATACCCAGAAACTTATACAAGTGCTTCTCTACACTATAAACTTCACAACTCATCCCCTATTCAGAAATACGCTCGAATCACACAAGTGAGAACTCCACAGATCGTTGTCAACATTTTTTCCTCAAAAAATTCTTGAAGTAATGATGTCAAATAAACCTTTCTAAAACTTCACCTTAAAGTGAAGGTTTATCAGGTTTATGTAGACAATGCCTTAATATTAAGCTACTGCAGATCTAAGCTAAGAGTGACATCCAGTGGACAGTCTGTATCCTCTTCCTGTTATTGTGGAGACAGCTTTAGCTCAGATAAAACCTATCATAAGCCCTTTATGATATGAATACTCAGAAAGATACGTCTGCTTTGAATTATACGTGTCACTGGAGGGCAGAGGTGTGTGAGAGTGACAAACAAGTTGAAAGTTGTGCCACACCTTGATTCATTTGGCCTAAGAGACAAAATTCCTATTGTTGTTTCACCACAGCAAATCATCTGCCTTAGAGTTAGCTATTAAACCAGGGAGCAACTGATGATATTGCATTAAAAAGGAACAAGCTTCTATTAACACATTTGCACAGGTATCTATTGTCACAGATAATTAAGTTTTCTTTGGTAATACTCTTTCCAGCTTCCTAATGGCAGTTAATTTTACACAGAAGGAGAGATTCTATAAACATGGAAGCTGCAAATTTATCTAATGGAGCTGAACTATGAAAAAACTAGGTAAAGGTTGACAAGATGAAATTTTTTTTGTACAAGATGGAAACGAATCCCTTATGTGAAGACGACTGTTTCCCTGATTTATCTCTTTGGATACACAGTCTTCTTGGCTGAAGAAAAAACCAAGGAGATATGCTCCACAGAATCCCAGGTACATCCCTCTGCACTTGTGAGCTGTGGGAAATGTGAATACTTAAACAAAGGGAGATGTACTCCATGTCACCAGTGTCCTTTTCCTTACTTTCCTTCCTATACATATAGGAAGGAAGAACAGTCATCCATGATGTAACATCCCCTCTCTCGCTGGAGTTCCCGATTGTTCCATCACATTGGTTCTCATTCCATTATTGTCTGGCCTAGGAAGAAAGATTCTTGCTACTTTGGCTCCATTTTCACTATCTCTGCCTCCCACCTTGCTCGATCTTAGATTCCAAGTGGCTTGAGAGAAAAGGTTAGGGGGAAATAGTGCTTTTGCTTTCCACCACACCCCTTCAGTTACCCGCTCTTACTACATCAGATCTCACCTCTGCAAACTCATATTTAAATCAGTCAAAATTTTTCTTAAATAAACAGCATCTGCTGTAAAGTCTAGTAGGCAATGGAGAGTTTCCCTGCCCCTGTCAGTAAAGGCACTCAGTTGTTAACGGACACTGATCAAGACAAAGTAGACAAATGACCTATGTGGTGATTATAAGAAGCTTCTTGCAAGATTCCTGTGCTCCTGAAAGAATTTCCAAGTACATTCCAATCCCAGTTGCAAAGTAAATCCATACTCAGTACAATTAGACACTGTTTCATAGTTAGCCAAATTCAAATCCACAATCAGGAGCTCTTATTCTATCATCTGCTCACCATCTTCCACTGTCCCACATACAATATTGCCTCTCCAATAAAAATGACAGTATTTAACTCCTAGGTTTAACAATAACTATCTATAAGGTATGGTGGAAAGACTCTTCCTTTGCTTTAGTCCTCTTTACAATAACCAGAAAAATGGTAGTGCTTCCAAATAAGTCTTCAAGTAGTTCTCCTAATATATTCCCTGGCTTCCAAATAAAATAAGCATTAATAAAGAAAAGATTACATGTATATTTTACCATTCTACAATAGATTTCATGAGTAAAAGTAATGATACTGAAGTAATTACAATGCTGAGTCATTCCAAATGCTCAGACAAAAAAGGTAAGACAAAGCCAGAATAACTACCCACCTTATTTTAAGAAGGGCACCTTTTCAGTGCTTAGTTTTCATGCATGAAATCTAACAAGGGCTCAGTGTACTGACATCTCTTAATCAAATTTTTTATAACAATAACTATGCACAGTATCAGGTACTTTAGTGTAAGCAAGTTGGGAGGGAGGCTTCATTATGCAGGATAAATCACACTCTACAATATTTTTTTTCCCATAAGTAAATAGTAAAATAACTTTCCTTCAAAGTTTCCTTAGAGTAGTAAGAGCTCACTAGGGTGGTGAAGGAAGCCTAACCAAATGATCAACGGCACCATCCAAAAGGAGGATTTCACCCCACAAAATCTGTTCCTACAGGCATATCTGGATACACAGAATCTCATGTCTAATCAGTATGTGCACTTTGTGTACACTAGGAATTACTACATGGGCAACCAGCTGTGGGACTAAGTGCACAGTTTTAAAATACAAGAAATCAAGTAAAAGAGAACACTGAAACACCCCCCTGTAACAAATAGAAAACATATAGATCTTCTAATTATCACATTGGAAAAGATAGTTAAATCAGGAACATGACTGAAAATGTGAAAGATCTTTCTTCAGAGACAGAAATAGTGGCTATAATAATCAAGAATGATTATAGGTCTCATGAGGACATTTTGGATGGGAAACATGGAAGACAACTTAGATAAAAATAGAAAGGCATGCCTTGACGCACTGAGTATGCTATAATTATGTGCAGAATTTTCCTCAGTAGAAAAGAAATAACACCCCACTTCTTGATTACTGAATCGCTTTGAAAGCAAATTGTCACTTTTTTCCACATTCATTTATACCTCAGTCCTGCAGCTGGAGCTGCATGAAGAGGCATTTATTCTTTTTGTACAACAGCTTGTAGTGGGAGATTTAATTTCACTGGAAAATGTATCAATATCTAGCACATTTATGCAACAGTTCAAGAAATATGCTTCTATCCTTAGAAAGGATCCTTTTGAAAGAATTTGTGAAAAGCCTACTGTTGTCTCACTGTAACTTAAAGTAGCCTGGAAAGTGAAAAAATAGTCCTACTTATCAAAAACAGAAGAAGTTACAGAAAAGTAAAAAGAGATTGTGAACCTAGCACTGAAAACAGTGAGCACATTACACTGCAGAAACTACCAACGGCACCAGCCATTTTTGTGTGGCTACTTCGGTAGCTTCAACATAGCAAGTACCCAGTTTAAGAATCACAAAAACATTAAAACCAGCAGACAGTTCTTTCACTGGTTTAAAGCAACATAGTTCCATTTAAATCAATAAATTTGTGAATGCTGCATCAGTTGAGAGTTTGACATATTAAGACAGAAAAGCAGTTGATTACAACACTGCTGTTTACATTTATTCTCTACCACACTGAGAAAAATTACAAGAACAGGGCGCTGATGCCACCTGAGTAGCCAGAGAGTCACATCAGGTTAAACAGGCCAGGCTTCAAGCTGCAAGCAATGATAACCAGGTTCTGAACCCAGGACACTAAATCAACACCCATTCCTTCGAAGTCAACAATGTGAATGAAATGGAGGAACAGAGCGACAAGACATTAGGAATGGCTTACATAGGCAACAGAGAGCAAGGTACTAGTGTCTCCTAAGTAAAGGGTAAGAAGAGACTAGAAAGGCTAGGGTGTAGAAAAGGATGTTTCTGGTTCTCAAATCTCTCTTAACAGAAGGAAAAAAGGTTCCCTCTGGTTCAAGTTCTGCAATGAGCAAAGGGAGGAAAGATCACTGTGTCTGCATCAAACTTCCATCAGCCTGGGCTGAGCTTTTTTATATACCCAGTGGTTTGTCAGTAAAAACTGGCAAAAAATTGAAGGACTAACTATACCGGACAGAGAGCAGCAAGTTAAAAGTAAAGAAAGAGTTGCGTAACCAGATTTAAAGAATCAATATTAAAAGATAAAGGGAATTTAATTTCATGGTGCAACATACACCACCTAGGGACAGACCAAAAGAAGGGACTATATGTTAAATATGACAACAGTACAGCAAGGTTGGTAAAAAGAACAAATGAGGCTCCCTGAAGGCAATTCGATAAAGTTACCAGCTCACACTGACAAGATGGAAAGGAAAAAAGTACAAAAATTCATTGACCACACAGAAAAAGCCACAAAAAACGATGGAACTCTCAAGGCAGGTTTATGTCACACTAAAACCAATTCTGGCTAAGTATGATCTGTGTATCCTTACTCAACCTTCTGGAGCTTGGAGAGACAAGCAGTCATTAAGTTCAGAGCTCCAGGTTTTCACAGTACCTCATGCAGCATGACACGCAAATCTGAACAGGGACCTTATAATTACCCACCACAAAAAAAGGAGGAAAGAGAACTTTTGAGGTATTCATCCTTTCCCTCAATTATTTTTTCTGTGTCAGGAATGTGGTCTGAGACACCATGAATAGCACTACGCAGCAAGTCATTGTGTTTTGCTTGTCAAAACAGCTTCAGAGGGAATGGAAGTCAGACTTCTTTTACAGCAGGA
>NW_010397705.1:14491-14813 GCF_000710305.1 Buceros rhinoceros silvestris | reverse complement strand
GGAATTCCACTAAAACTATAATTAAATACAGAAGAAGCAAGAAAAATCTGACACTGGTACCAGGAAAAGCTCAAAAACCATCACAAAAATAACAACAAAACAAAAGAGGACACAAGCCTTCTAACAGTAGAACAGTCTTTAAATGGAGTGGGAAATGTGTTCAATCCACTGCAAATTACAGCCGTGATAGAATGCTGCCGATTCAGCAACAACACTGAGCAGCTGCTCTAACAGGCGTGGATTCTCCAGGAGCGCCCAGTCCCGCAGCACTGCCAGTCACCGGGAGCGTCTCTGAGGCACGCTGGAAAGCAGCAGGATGGGA
>NW_010397705.1:0-14325 GCF_000710305.1 Buceros rhinoceros silvestris | reverse complement strand
ATTCAAACGGCAGCAAGAGCCTTCAAGGGCTGTGCTCGCCTGACAATTAACAGTCCAGGTTAATGCATTCCGTGAGGATCATAAGAGCATCAAGAAGTTTTGGCGAGTTTGTTTGGGGACTCTTTTAGGGTTTTATATATGTACGGCAGCAGCATCTAGAAGCATCATTAAATCTTATAGCTTCATTGGACTAACAGAGCTAAACATTCAAAAAGAAATAGTTCCATGGAGAGTTTATGGAGGGAAGGGAATAAACTCCTGTGAAAAATGTCATAAGAGTTCCAGAAAAATCAGTCATAATAGTTCCAGAAAATCAGTCATAATTTGCATTCAAAAGATTTCAGGTCTTCATTTAAAACTTACAGGTTTCATTTTTGGCTTAAACACATGACAGAACCAACTACTTCTGCAAAACAATTGTGCTGAAATTATTTTCTTTAGTTCTATGCTTAATCACTACTCAAAATTCATAATCTCATTTAACACAAGATATAATTACAGAATGGAACAAACACTAAGGAGGCACACAGAAATCTGTAGTATAACTACTGAAAGTACCACTACGGTTGCTATTTTAATCATCTTTTGAGGCATCTATATTTTAGTATTTGCTTTGTTGCAGCCTATGTTCCCTGTAAACGCCCAGTTTACAGTCCCTCAGGGACTGGTTATCTCCTACCCGAAACCCAATTGCTTAATCTTTTACTCAAGCTAACTAATCACACATACTAATAAGTGTGGATTTCTATGAGAGTATAAAACACAAAAGCAAGACAGAGGTTGGACATCAGATCTCGATCAAAAAACTTTATTCAGATCTGAAGAGTAGACAGAAAGTAACTACAAATCTAAATGTTAATCACTATTTTCTTACAAGCTTTTGAGAAACCTATATGGCAAGGAATTGAAACACTCTGTATTGTATTTGACCACCGAAGTAAGCACATAAAATGTTCTAAGTTTTTTAAAAGAAGGTCCATGCTGCAATCAAATGTTTTGTGATTCAAAAAAAGAGGCCAAAAGTTCTGAAGACTAAGTAGTACACTAAATCTTATCCTGTGGCTGTATTAATGCAGTGTTCTGCATAATAGATCAAAACCACCTAATATTGAAGAATATTGAGAGATTAAATTCTTTATATTCAGTCTATTAACTCAGCCACTGTGCATGAGAGAGTATACCTTACGTTGTATGAGAAAACGGCAAAAGTTATTCCATTAATTTGTACACGCTTAGGAATAATTCTCTTATCTGAGAGAGAATTTAAACCATTTTAACTTACTCCAAATTGGGCCAGAGGTAGGTGGGGGGTGGAATTCAACTGTAACTTCAATAAAGAGTATAATATCTTGAGACAGATATATTACCAAGATGTCTAACAGGTATGTCACACTCCATCATCCAAGATCACCAATCGATCAGACAATAGCTTTTGTGAGCTTGTCGTCTTCATCATACAGCCCCTTACCACAACAGAAAAATACCCTAAAAATCAAAAGAAAATCAAACCCTCAAGACAGAGTGGGGAAATGAGGACACTGAAATACACTTTTCATGAGTTGGTACACTGGAACAGCAGAATCCAAATATCGTAAATTATGAGGAAAAATAAGATACCACCCTTCAGACACTATCAGATTTTTTGTCTTGGTCTTACATATAATTAGTGAAAGAAAAGTAGAAAGCCACAGGTACTTCCACAGAAATGCCTTAATCACAGTGTAAGCAAAAAAATTGTGACGTACCAAGATTCATGAGTTATCAGAAAAATAATTGCAGCATGGTTTCACGCTTGCGGAACACCATTTGCTTATATCATAGAATAAACTCTTACTAAACACTTAACAACGCAATTCCAAAATGGAATTTTCACAAAAGAATATTTACTGTTCTGGATTAAAGTGTGGTAAGTGTCAGTTTCTTTGAACCAAAAACAAAACTACAACATTTGCAGTCTAACTAGAGCTAAGCTTCTTTCACTACATATCAGTAGTACTGTATTTAAACAGCTCAGTGATTGGTAAGTTTAATATCACAAACCAGCTGGATAGGAAAAATAAACTTCTGGAGTCAAAACACAAATGAGTTACACTAGTGGCCAAGCTTGGGACCTTGCTAGTCAGATTCCAGTGCCTCACAGCTGGAGCATATCCCAGAGATAAACAAGCTTTGAGAACACGCAAACTAAAAAAGATAAGAAGTAACCTGCTCCTGATTCAAGGTTTCTTCCTAATTGTCAAAGCACACAGCGGTGCACAGGCACTCAGAAATTCTCATACTCTAATACCGTTAACCTCAAACACCACTTTCGGTTTTATAAACCATAACCCTTTGATTAGAGTTGTCCCCCATTACATTAACCAAACAAGAAATGTTCTCAACAGTTCTAATACAAGCAAAGCATATTTTAAAAAACTTCACATGGATTACAGCTGATGAGCAGAGAAGGACAGAGCTAGCCTAAAGCCTATGAAAACTTAGGTCCTCTGTAATGTAGAACCAGTATTTTCATACATCCTGATACCCTCAGTCTTCAGCAGGGCTGATTAGGAGCTGCAACATTCAGAATATAGTTATTATTTGGAAGGAGAGCTGTTCTTTAGACAAACGTGTCATTACCATCATGCCAGAAAGTACAGTAGTATGTGTTTGGATATTAATAACAATACAAACAACTGTCTAAGTCTTCCAGTTTCCTTTTCAGTAAAGGGACAGAAAAAAATCCAAGCTTTTTCCATTTACAAATCTTTCAGATGATATAGTATAACCTGAAATCAAAAAGCTGGATACTTCATACACAGAAAAAGTTGCAATTCTTCTGTACCAACGTTTGCAGAGCTCTAACACTGCTGCTTACCACAGAAATCTCATACAGTGAATAGCAGTAGAGAGTGCTATTAATACCACTTCCAATTTCATGCTTAATTTACGAAATCTTCATTTACACCTCCTTGTCATCAGAGGGTTAGAAATTCAAGATTAATTGTGCTTTTATTTTCCATTCCATTTCAATTGAGTGTATCTTTGGAAAGTGGATCAGAGGACTCTATGGGGTTTGGGGAGGGGAGTTTTGGGGTTTTTTTTAAAAACACTCATTACTAGCTTCTCACAATTTCAACAGATCACTCTGTGAGGAAGGGCATCTGAAAACCATGGCATGGCAAAGATAAAAGGTTTCTTCCTAACTGAAAAGATTCACAGCTGTGCATAGTCACTCAGATTCCAGAGCAAGCAAGAACAATTGAAGCATTAAGTAGAACAAAATAAAAAACTTACATACAGATGCTGTAATAGGTATACCTTGGTGCTCGGTCTCAAATCAGAGTCCATGACCTTAACAGAAGTTGCACGTGTCCTACACAGGGCTCAAGAAGGGCTAGAACAAACTTAAGTTAGCAGGAAACGAGCACCATTGCCAAAAACTAGTATAGCCAAAACTTTTTTTATAGATAACACTATATCTCTAAATATCTTTTTCAGGCTTGATAGAAAGCATGTTCATTCACTAGAGACCCATCATCTAGATCTCCCTTCCCTATGAAGGGGAGCTGACAGGCACCTGTTCTACTCCTGTAAAACACAACTTAAGGAAAAGAAGTTTCTATTGTTCACGGGAGGGCCTAGCTGTCACCTATGCAATAAAAAGCTCAGCTTTGATTTTTTTTCCTCAGAATGAAGGAGCTCAAATTCATTCCCTTTTCCCAGAGAACACATTAACAAGGAAGCTGGAAACTATTCTACAACATTCAGCTGAAGTTGCACTACCATGAGGAAATAATGCAAGACAAGGTAGAAGGATCACATAAGAGAGTGCAACTCAGTGTCTCATTAACGATGCTGATGGAGTTTTTTATTAGTGATAGAAACTTTACTGGAAGCCAGAACAAAATCTCAAGATATTCCTCTTCTCAGATGTTCCATTGAATATTTTTGAATACAAAAATACCACCCATTTTCTTCACAGCATAAATACAATTACATATGCCTTGAACCCTGCTCACCACATACTTACACAAATGAGTAACAATTACCCTAGTTTCTAATGATCGACTGGTCAAAACTGAGAAAGCTTTAGTCATACTAGGGAACTTTTAATTACAACAGCAAAATAAAAATGAACTCCACACGCCACAAGAAAGCACTTGCAAGCATTCTCAGAATGACAGTTAAAAACTATGAGTTTGACAAAAACAATGCCTTTAATGCCTGATCTTTCGAGAGCAGGAATAAGATTCAGACTTTGACTCTAAGACACAAAACACGTGTAAACAGAAGACAACCACTGAAAGACTAAAAGAGCACAAAACCCATAACGTCACACTACGCTACAGTCTTTATTATTAGCAAAGACTGTTAAATCTTCTGACAGGGGCTCAGAGTTTCAAAGGATTAAAGGTCAATGAAGTCTAACAGTGTTTAGCAAGAACAAAGACAGGTCAGTCAAGAAACGTTTCTGCCTTCTGTAGTCTCCCTTTCAACGTGCAGTGCTACAAGGGAACAGACATGGCATTTTCCCACGCGCCCACCCATTAAACACAACCCTCCTCCCACATAAACTTAGCAGTGAGAAAGGTGGCACCAACCCACCACCTTCAAGCGCTATAATGTCCCCTTTCTGCTTCTCTTCCGCAGCTCCACGCTTGCGATCATTCTACAATACTTCTTATCGTCTGCTGGGTAATGGTATTCTTTCCCTGCCATAACGGTAAGAAGTACTTTGAGGATAACTTTTTAGAACATACAAACCAACTTCACATTTGACAACTGTAGCAAGAGCTCTCTATCGAGATGAGACTGGACTATTTCCACCAACCCTCACAGCTAGCAACTCCAATACATTATAAACTCACTTGTGGAATACCTACCTGATTACAAACCTGAGAATTTTATGCCCTGTACAAATAGCAGAGTAAGATCCTTGCTTGACATTAGACCCAACACAGACTTCCTAAAGAAACAATGTGACAGGAAGTTCATTTAAAAATCTTCCCTAATTAGGTGTTCTTACTTCAGGTGGTTAGATAACTGCCCAGGTAGTAAAGATGTCCAAGAGAGTAATCAAACAATTGGACTAACAAGGAGACAAATACTATCATTGTTTAATAGAAAGTTAATTTAAAACCAGATGTTACTTCAGGAAAATCTGTAAAAAAAGTGGTGTGTTGATGCTGTTAAATTAAAGTATTTGGCATTAAACATGCTCAAACCTGTCACAATAACATTCTTGATAAATAAGTGGATAAATCTGAATCAAGCTCAGTCTACCGCCCCTGAGGAACTAGAGGCTCATTACCAATATCATTATCTAAAACTAATTAGTTGTTGGTGATTGTAGCCTGCTGGCAGTAGGAAGCTGATTAGCATTCATCAGAAACAAACAGGGTTGGCTTGGGGGAGGAGAGGGCTATTTCCCTTTTGCCTCAGCCTCAAATAGGAGAAAGGGAATTAAATAATTAACTATTTATACCTGTGCACACTGCAGCTCAGTTTCTGTCATTAATCTACAAAACATGCTGATATTGAGGTATTTTCATTGCTTGACATACACTGAGTCCTGAATTTTTTGCTTAGTTGGATGACAGAAAGCTTAAAGAGCAATTAAATATTTTATTACCATTGTTTAATTAAATAAATTCTGGATTAACTTGTCAAAGCAGATGTCACTAGCACGCTAGAAGAGCATTCTCATTTTTCTTCATGAATGTAATCTAAGCATAAATACTGTGATGATTAGTACAATTACTTTAAATAGTACTGGGTGCATTTAGGGGAGAGGGATGGACAAATTACTGACTATTCCATGGAAAAGAGTTCCTTTCATTTTCCTAATAATATGCTATGTAACCATTTTCCTCCTTCTGTATCTGAAGAATGGGTTCATTCCATATCAGAAGAAAGCCCTGCAGTGTGACATAAATCTCAGCTCTTATTTTACGGACACAGTAGGAGTCAGAGTTGCAAGTGAATTTTCAAAAATTTAGATATGTGTATTGAAAAATTTCCCTTTTGCTACTATCCAGCCACCTTGTAAAACGTGTGTTATTAACAGTTCATGCCCAATGTAAATCCCTATCATAGCAAAAGATCAAATGAGCAGGAAGAAGTGAAGCTGTACTTGTACCTCTGTAGGTTTCTCTATGGAGAAGACTACCAATCCATGCACATATATTAATATATACACAGATACCAATGGATAAATTATGGAAAGGAAACAGATCTCAACTCTGCTGCAAACAAAATGCGCAAACAAAGCAAGGGTTTTTTAAAGTCCTTTTTGGTTAATATTCTGAAGCACTCGATTTAATCACTGTGACACAGCTGGGAGAAGTCAACGCTCTACAGTACACTGCAACCAGAGCATAACTGACCTCCTGTAGATGCAGCACTACCACTGAAATTCTTAAGGTTGCTGAGATACTTCTTTAAATGTTTTCCTTTATTTGGAATACCAGGATGTGAGATTATCCCTCTACTTTTATCTACCACCAGAAAACTGGTATTTGTGAAGTCCTAAGTACATAAAAATATGCTAAACTAGCACTACGAAGTATAGTCTTTTTTGACAAAAGAATTACGTAAAGCATGAAGGAACAGAGCACAAATTAAAGAACAAGTAGTACGCTGTATCTAAATGTAAAAATCTGTATTTACGCCACACCTCAAGTACAAGTACTAGAAATTTTGTTGAAAGTCATTTGTTCATAGCAAGATTAATTGCAATCCCCACACAGCATGTGTAACATTCAAATTGTGCCTTGGTACAAAAAACACACAACTAGCACAAAATATTTGGAAAAGTAGTGAGCAGTACCAGTAGCACTAACCTGGACTACGTTCACTACAGTAGAACAGAAAGAAAACATATAACTTTTGTAAGCTTTGGATTTTACTGCAGGTCTCTGTAAGACTGTATTTATAATGCTCAGACTCAGACGAAATGATCGTAATTCATATAGAGCAACTGAAAAAAAATTACATACAGCCCTCCACTTGGAGTAATAGTCTATAACAAGATTGATACCTTTTATATAAACACATGTCCGAATATGGCAGAATTTTCCAGCTGAAATTGGAGTGCATGCATTTTATGATTCTAACCTAGGTTAGGAGGACATCATGTGGCAGAATAACAGATGAACAGACCTTGTAACTCTCCCACAAAAATCCTCCACCTACAGCTCCTAGCCCTTGTAGACAAAAATAATATATACTGTTGTCAGATTCTGTGAATGTAGAAGCAACGTACAATATTTGATATTAGGATAAAAGAGAGGATTATTAAGATGATCTGCAATTCGGTAGAAACATATGGCTGAACAACTGGACTCAGAGGAGGTTTACTCCGTTACTAAGCCCTAATCAGCCATTTTAAAATTTTAGAAGTACACGGTCCCTCTTACAGGATTCAGTTTCACCCTTCTATGCACTTAGATCAACCGTCTTTGGCAGAACCCTGCTGGAAGCAGTAATTTGTGCATCTGTCACCTGAAAGCATCAATAAGCAACTCCAGGGAATATACGAATGAGCCCCATCCTATCTCACCAGTAGAACCTCCCCCAAACAACACCACGATTACTAGCACATGAATCCAAAAAATAAAGTGCTAGACAGGTATTTCTAGAACTCTGTGGTTTATGTTGCATTTCTCAAAAAAATCCACATTATTTCCCTTGTCAGAGGCCGATAATGAATCCTTAGAATAACAGATGAAGATGGAATCTACTTAAACCACAACTTTAAAAATTAAAAATAAAGCAACCAGCTTTAGTTATAATACTAGTCATAACTTTTGGAATCAATTCAGATTATTATGTCCATGAAGTCAGATAGAATTGGAAGAACAGAGAAGAATTTAACTGCATGGATGAGGATGGGCAAACCTCTATATGTTTAGAATTCCATTTCAGATAATCACAGAAGAGACTGAAAGCTCTGAATCAGAAAACAAGCTGTAAAACACAAATTCTAAGCAGACCTTTTCTCTTTCCAGTTTCTGGCCAGAAGACATAGGCTCAGGTCATACTATTTCCTTTCACAAATTCATAGAATCATTCTTAAAGTATTTTTTTTCACTGAATTAGAAAAGCTATCATAGAGACATTAACACTACTTGTTGATGCATTCTAAAATGAAATCCTCCCTACAGATAAGGCGAATTTAGTAACGCTGACTTTAAACATGCAATCAAGATGTCCTTTGTAAATATTTCTATTTACAAAGCTTTTATAATGAGTCTCAGCCTGCACCACTCAGAAAACCCAAGCATTTCTTTCCCTTACTATAGTGCAATTTAGTGACCATGGATCTTCCACCCTATTCCTACACTCTTTACAGAATACATGTTGATATAATAACAGTTGGTGCTTTCCCATAATTTACCTCGGTAAGCAATCCTAGACATAACCTAGAGCTTTAAAGAAACCTCCCCAGAAGCATTTTGACAACCCAAAAAACTGCACAATCAAGTCCGCAAGCTGGCAAACTACCTTCCAAGCACAGGCTCACTAGACATGAAGGATGGACAAAGAAAACAGGTTTCTAATCAGCGGGGTCCCAGAACAACTTTCTGGCATGAGTAACTGGAAAGAAACAAACGTCTATAGCCATATTTTCATGTGTATATCCTGCATTTTATCAGGTGGGAAAAAGCTTTCTTAGCAGTAGTGCTGTTAGAGGAGGGGAAGTTCATTATGCAGAGAGGCCTTGTCTGTCAGCAGCGCGCAGAGCTGAGGCCTTCGACGTTCATGAACCGCATTTTTAACATAATGCAGAATATCCCAGGACAGGTGGGGTGGGTGAAGTAGTTTCAAGACTGAGTTTGGTTGGTTTTAACCCGATTTATATGATGCAATGCCTGCTGCAGCAGAAGGGTGGTTTCTATGATCCAGAGTCACCTCCAGTCTCACACTCCTATTCTGCAGGCAGAGACTGGGAAAGTAACAGCAGCAACTTACACCAAGACCATAGTTTTTCACTGCCTTGGTCAAAATCAAACTTCAATACAAAAGAAAAGAAACTTGCTTTTCAGGTTGCCTTGAGTGAGAAAAAAGGAAAACTGCATGGCTAAAATCACACCATGTAAAAAGGGTCCCAGGGTCAGCAAATATCCTAGTGGCTACATTAACTAAAACTCAAAAAAAAAAAAAAAAAATTGTCCTGCTCTCATCAAAACTGCTGTTGAGTGGTCAATAGGATAAAGTTCTTCTTTTGTCATACTCAATTTCTTCCACTTTATCCGCCTTTACTTTTCTAGGCAAATACATCAATAGACACACTATTAAAACAAAGAAAAAAATGCAGTATCAGTGAAAGCACATTGGTGTTGCAAAGGAAGCTTCTACCTGAGCAATAGATCCCGCCCTAGATATACCCAAGTGAAGCCACAGAAGGACTAAACAGAATGTACCACCAGAAAGTTATCTTATCTCAGTGAACGGGGAAGGTAGAAAAAAGAGGTGTATTCAAAAGAACATACTGTTTTTAGAACTCTTGAAAGAACACTTCCCAAAGTCTATCTACCAAACTCCCTGTGAGGTACAGAGAAATCTCTGCATGCCAAGCAAGAGAGCTTACCCAATGGGATTTCAGTCTCACCTGCCCTCACCAATCCTGTCTGGGAAAGCCAGTAGGTTAAAATGCAAAAATCAGGTATGCAAAATACTTAAGCCACAGTGCTCAGACTGCAAGGAAAAGGCTTCTATCAGCCAGCATCCAAAATAACCCAAGGTCAGATTTCCTGGAACTCAGCTGCAGAGGGCATGTACTTGAGCGTACAACCCTCTGCCATTCTCGTATCTCCTGATTCTCTCAAGGCTACTGATTTACATCTCCCACCTGCTGGGTAACCACACGCTATCTGTAAGATTTGTTCACACTGTCACGTGGATTGCTGTTTTTAATCTCTGGATTGTTGAGGTCCAAAATCTCAGGTGACTACCCTCCAAAACAGTTCCAAACGTAATTTGAAGGAGTTTCTGGTTGCCTGAAACAGGACTGAACAGTCTTGCTTGGCAGGTGTTTTGAAAAGATTTCCCACCTCATCTTGTTGCCTTTCAGCAGTCAAATGAAAAATCTGTGGAGCATCTGGGATGACACGTATTTGGGGGTGTACACTTCGTCAAAAAAATATTTATCCAACAGATGGAAACATGACAAAGTAGTCTCTAAAGTAAGCACGCTTTCTGAAAATCTCATGCCTGAGTCAACATCCACAGTTGGCAGTAGACTGTTACGATTTCAAAGGTGTCAATGCACACAACTGAGAAAATGTCAGAATCAATCCTCCTCCTTTATATAAAAAATGTGTCTGTAACCTAAGAAACACAGGGGTTAGCTGAGTGATTGAGAAAAATCTAATACCTTAGAGGAGCTATTTATACACAGGATGAGTCAAAATTTCATTTACTTTATGTACTGCTAAAAATTAATCCAATCTTTGAAAAAAATCCTCAGAAAGCCCTCATCTACAATTAAAAGCTTTTGCCATCCTAGCCAGGTTGGCTAAAAGGATGACAAAAAAAATTAGAACCCTATTCCGTACTTTTATGCAATAACGCACTCCATGAAGACATAACTGTATCTGAGAAAATTGCTTTTGAGTTTGTTTTATTAAGCTGTAAAGGCAAAAGATTTATGTCTACGTTGTTCTATGCAAGTGGGGATTGCAACACTGAACCTAAACTAAACAACAAATGTAACATTGGTTATCTTTGATTTTTAGTTCCAGATCTCGACTTTGCAGATTTTTATCTAACTTGTAAGAGGTTGTACAGCTGCGTTTGTATTAGCAGGCACAAATACTACCTCAATTTCCTTTACTTCCATCACGTATTGTGGCCTCAGAGTCAGAGAACTGGAAAACTTTCTGGACATGTAGACATAATAAACTTTTTCCTAACAAAATATTAGTCACCCTAACATTTTGATTGTATGATTTATTACAAACTACAGGAAAAAAAAGATGTGATATTTCATCCTGAAGAGCCCTTTTTCAACTGTTGTTCATGGAGGTAAAGTTCAGGAAAAATTACTTGTTACTTCCTCAGTGAAATAGAAGTTAATTTATGAGTATCATAAATTAGATCACAAGAGTATCTTTAAAGTTTTTGTTCTACTTGAAGGAATTTAACAGATTATCTGTACATACTGTATTAAACAGAGCAGTAAATAAAATCTGGATATATTACCAGCACACATCTGTCTTTTTTCTTTACTTTATAAATGTGTCCCTGCACTTGGAAATCAATTACTTCTGTAACAATTTTTGGTAAAATAACATCCGCTCTTGTGCAGGACCTTCAACTTGACAAATGTCAAATATCACCTTGGAGAAAAAAAATATATAAAATACCTTGTCCTTTACTACTGAGAAAAAAAAATATCTTCTACATGAGTTCTTCAATCATCAGAATGTACTTTATTGAGATTATAGTTTACGATCATTCTGTTAAGGTTAGGACAAAAAAAATCAGAGGTGAGTGAAATTAGGCTTTTAAAGTGTACTGGGCTCAGAAAAAAGGTGCATTTCAAAAAATATCAACTTGGTTTCCTTAGGTATTCAAAATCCTCATCTTTCAGTGATCTTGACTGTTCAGCACTGAAAACTGCAATGACATTTGCCTTAGACACCACTCCCCAAATTAGTAATTACTTCCAAAAGTGATTTGTTTCTTTTTCTTTTACTCACCCAAATACACACAGTAGAACCATTAGCAAATGTGTTCTGTTTTCCACAACTTTACTTTGCCTTTACTTGTACATCTGTCACATCTGTCCTATGACTTCACTTGTCCAGGATACAGCTTTTCATGTGCTTTCCAGTAGCACATACATCTGCACGTGAACTACGGATATTGTATCTAACTGCACCTGAGTGTATCTGAGAGTCATCTGTCCAATTACACTCACTTAAATTCCAATAACAGAAATCTTTTGGGTTGAAATCTTTTTTTCTGGATCTCACTTATGGATATTGCCTACTCTTCAGATCAAACTATTCAGCCCAGGTAATTGAAATTCTGAGGCATCTCCTACTTTTTAAATGCTTTAGTTTGCAGACTTAATATGTTTTCTTTTTCTTAACATATAAATATACCTTTTGTGACAATTTCTGCTTTTACTTGTAAATATTCAATTACAAGTGGAATTATATTCCAATTCAAAGTTAACTAAGTTTCACAAAAATAAATAACCAGGTAACAACCCTAGGGTACCTAACTAGAGAAGTAACCTAACTAGAGAAGTTATACTCAACCACAAAAAAATTTTTCCCCAGGAAAGTCCCTCTGAGTTCCACAGGACTGCTCAGTGAACCATTTTTGTAAAGGTATTTGTGGAGTCAGACCTTATTACATAATGTTATACTTCCTTCTTTGGCTTTTAACCTGCATATTACACTTACTTATTGCTCATAAGTTGTCACATCACACAGAAATTGTTCTTCTCCTCCATCTGTATCCAGAATTTTAAAGTAACCTTGATTTCACCATCAGACACACCGAGGAGCTCTCATAGGTGTCACACATACTTGTGTAGAACTAATTCACCATCTTTACAGTGCTTCTCATAGATGTTTCAGCCTTAAACATGTATTGAGAGCCACCATTTCTCAAAAGGCTTCAGAAGAAACATAGTTCTAAGCTTCGTGTCAATCAATAACAAGAAAATTTACACAGGCAAAAAAATGTTGTGCAGTTATTTGTTCTCCTAGGTCTCAAATCAGCTGGCAGTAAAATTCCTGATGCCCTTTGTTGCAGTTATCCTATGAAAGGTTGGAGGAGGGAAATGCCATTTTGGTATTTTACAGCGACCTTGTTTTTTTAAACCATAGTTACTTAGCTGCTGAATACATATGAACATGCAGAAAGATCTAGAAACTCAGAACGGGAGTTGAAGAGAATACAAAGACCTGCAGGGAATTAATTCTTGCACATGCCACAGCCTTTTTTCAAAAAACATCCCTGAAGGACCAAGTAGCAACAGTTAGAATTACTCAGGCCCTAAATATGATTTAAAAGTAAATGTTCACCATAAGATACCAGAGCTCAAATGCTCAGGGGTCAAAGAATTTCCAAACGTATTGTACTGGACTATACTAGTTTCCCAAACGGGAGGCTGAGAGGATGCTGACAGAAACCTAACAGAATTTAAAACCCTCTCCAATGCAAAAAAAAAAAAAAGAAAAAGAAAAAAGAAAGAAAAAAGGAAAGAAACACTGCTCACCAGATAATCTTAAAATCAGTGGTATGATGAAGGGACTTCCCAACTCTGGAATTTCTGCCCAGTTCTGAAGAAGATACTGTTTCTCTTAGCCAACTCACTCAATCATGTTACGGCTCCTAACCCCATGCTAGCTCTGCTGCCAGCCTTTTGTAATCTGCAATCATGGGTTGCCAAAACCTGCTTTAGACTGCGCTCTGCCAAAGCTCCCGCTGACCAGCAGACATGCTGACGTAGTGCTGAAGAAGGTACCACATGTGGAACTCCAATATACAGTGGTTCTGAAAAAGGAAATGAAAGTTTGAGTTTAAGGAATGCTCGCTCTAGACACATTTTTTAAAATACAACTTTTTAGTTATGGATTGGTTTCTTTTACATAAAGCCAGTAATGCTCATGTTTAAAGCTACATAAACGCTGTGGCTATCATGCTACGGCTTGTAAAGCTTTGGTCACAAATTTCTGTATGGCTCACTACGCTGCTCACTTGATCAATTACCTATTTTTAGCAAAGTCTGTGTAAAAAATGAAATGGCCTCTGTCTTTTTGGTTTTACCTATGTGTTCTAGCCAATGTTGCCAGTTTCCATTGAGAACCATACCAAACACAAGTGCAATAAAGCATTGTGCATCCAGTTATTTAAACAGATCGAACACTAAGATGAAGGGTTCGATTCCACTGTGCTTTAGTATTCCATGATTAGGGTACCTCACGAAAATGGATGCATTCATAGCTCAGAGCAAGTCCTGCTTCAGCTAAGTGAGACTGCAGAATCAGCCTCCTCATATTGTCTTTCCTCGTGAGTTTCTGTGCTAGGGCTCCAGTAGAGAAACACGGTCTCAGAAGACAAGCCTTGGCAAGAAATCCGTAATTCTACTAATTGCACAAGTGTTTGACTTACATAACCTTCTTCGGTTCCATCATTATTACAGAACTATCATATTTTTATGTATTCACTGCTATAGTATTTTACAGTAACAAGTCAGAAGAATAAAGGTATTAATATCTCACTGTATTGTCTACAACTAATGCCATACAGTTAAGCCATGTACTGCATTCCATGCCAGGTTTGAAATTTATTTATTTCAATATTATTATTATATTAAAA
>NW_010397704.1:528-763 GCF_000710305.1 Buceros rhinoceros silvestris | reverse complement strand
CTGGACTTGACCCATGCGGAACATGGTGAGGTTCCGCAAGACAAGAGCAAGATTCTGCAGAGGGGTCAGGAGAACCCCGGGGAGGAAAGGGGACCGGGGGAGATCCAGAGTGGGGCAGATGGGATGGGGAGCTGCCCTGCGGAGAGGGGAGAAAGAGGAGGGAGAGAAGAAGGAAGAGAAGAGAGAAAGAGGAGAGTGAGGAAGAGGAGAAGAGGAAGAGCAGAAGGAAGAATAG
>NW_010397704.1:0-241 GCF_000710305.1 Buceros rhinoceros silvestris | reverse complement strand
GAAAGAGTAGGAGGAGAAGAGGAAGAGGAGAAGGAGGGAGACAAGAAGGAGGGAGAGGAGAAGAGGACGAGGAGAAGGATGGAGAAGAAGAGAAGAGGAAGGGGAGAAGGAGGGAGAGGAGACGAGGTAGAGGAAGAGGGGAAGAGGGAGAAAGAAGAAAAGAGCAGAGGAAGAGGAGAGGAGGAAGCAGAGAAGAGGACGAGAGGAAGGAGCGGGAGGCCGAGGAGCGGGCGGCAGGCCC
>NW_010397703.1:0-1535 GCF_000710305.1 Buceros rhinoceros silvestris | reverse complement strand
TCTCTTCCGCGGGGTGGGGGGACAATGCGGATGCAGCGCGGCCTCATCCTGCTTCTCTCGCTGTTCCAGGGAGCAGAGAGTGACGGGCATCATCGTCTTCGTGCTGACGGGGATTTCGGTCTTCCTGGACCCCATCCTGAAGGTGAAACATCCCGGCTCCCCGCTCCCCCCTCCCTCCCTGCAGAGGTGGGGAGGAAGAGCCGGATTTTCCTGCCCCCCCACCCCTGCCATGGTCCCCAGCTTTGGTCCCCGTCACCGGGAAGGAGCCGCCGCCTTCCTCGGGGTAAGCGCTGTGTTTCTCCCGTGTCCCCAGTACATCCCCATGCCGGTGCTCTACGGCGTCTTCCTGTACATGGGCGTCGCGTCGCTGAACGGCATCCAGGTACCTGCTGCTCCTCCTCCTCCTCTTCCTCCTTAATGGCCGTGAAGGGGTCCCGCAGTGGGGCAAAAATGGGCATTTTGACCCCAAAATTCACGTGTCCAATAGTTCCAGCTAAAACCCTTCGAGAAACATCAAACACCCGCAAATTTTGGGGACTAAAAGAGGGTTTATCCAGGCAAGGGCTAACGCCGGCCTTCATCCCACCGCAGTTCTGGGACCGCTGCAAGCTCTTCCTCATGCCGGCCAAGCACCAGCCCGACTATGTCTTCCTCCGGCACGTGCCGTTGCGTCGCATCCACCTCTTCACGCTGGTGCAGATCATCTGCCTGGCTGTCCTCTGGATCCTCAAATCCACCGTGGCCGCCATCATCTTCCCTGTCATGGTGAGGCCGCTCCCCGCGCGGCTCTTGCAGCCTCGCTGAGAAGGTTTTGGGGGCATTTAAGGAGATTTTGGCTTGACTTGGGGCTCGGAGAGATGCTCTTGCAGATCCCACCTTAGATCTCTCCCCTCTTAGATTTTAGCCCTGATCCTGGTGAGGCGGCTGCTGGATTTTGTCTTCTCCCAACACGACCTGGCCTGGATTGACAACATCATCCCCGAGAAGGAGAAGAAGAAAGAGGATGACAAGAAGAAGAAGAAAAAAGGCAACAAAGGAGACGGCAGCAGCGATGAGGAGGTGGGTGCGGGGTGCGAGGGGGCTCCCGTGGACGGTGGGAGCGGGAAAGGTCCCTCCGAAACGGTCAGCTCGGAGGGTTTGGGATGAAGATCTTGGATTCGTGGAGGAGTTTCACGGCATCTGTGGGACAGGCTGGTTGAGGGGCTCTAAGTGATGCTTAGGGGCTGGCCGGAGGCTCCAGGGGATGCTCAAAGGGCCCAGAAAGCTGGAAAACCGTGGCCAAAATGAAATCCTTCGGGAAAAGAGCCCCAATGCTCCGGCCGAGGGTGCGGCACCCGTCGTACGGTGGCAAAGCATCGCTGACCTGTGCAACTCCCCGCCGCAGCCCCTTCCCCAGGGCTGAGAAGGGAGGAAGGCAAAGCCGCCGCCTGCCCCTCATGCACTCACCTCCGGAGGTTCTGGGTCCCTTTGGGTGCTCCAGGTGGTCTCGGAGCACACCCAGGCGCTGCCTTCACCGCATTTCCCTGCTTTCTTCC
>NW_010397702.1:1445-3429 GCF_000710305.1 Buceros rhinoceros silvestris | reverse complement strand
TTTTATATATATATATTTATATGAGATATACCTATACATTCATACGTTCTAGGGAGTTCACAGGACTTCAGTAGCAACATGTGCAAGACAAATATACATCTCTCGCATTCATAGCTGCACATTTTTGATCCTAAGCCATGGCTGTAGGGCTCATGAACTTTATTTTTTTCCCCCTTTGACATCTTCAGAAACCCTGTAGTGTCTCATGTCCCAGTAAGCTTCAAATTAATTAATTAATTCAGGTAAGAAGCTAGCAGCCAGTATCGAACTTACCCAGCTGGACTGCAGATCTACACAGAACTGACTAAATACACCCAAAGCGCTCAGCCCCAGCACGGAACCAGGCTTACTGTAAAACCAGGCATGGACTCCCCGGCAGCCACGTCTCTTTTTAAGTGTTCCCCAAATCTGGCCCACGGTATAAATGACTGTTTTTCCTTCTGGGTGTTAGCATTATGAACACCAGCAGTCACTGTGTGTGGTAGATGTGTGAAAACACTTGGATTGTACAGGCAGACTGCTAAAAAATGGGTAGATGAACAGACATTTAGATTGTAGCTCCAGTGAACTGTCACAAGTCTAGCTGTTTCTTCATCTTCATCGTGAAAATCTGCAACTGGCCTGTACCAACGGAGAAGAGAGGCTAGGATGCAAAGTACAGAATTACAAGAATAAACATTAATTCATGTGCATGAGGTGATCCAGCCGAATTGGGGACACCCAAATGTGGTTTTTACACGTGTTCAAATGTTTAGGTCCTACAAAATTTGACTAATCACTAACACCCACACTACTAATCATAGCAAAACTCTGCAAAGCAACTGTATTTTTACATCATTCTTGCTGCTTTTCTATTGATCCAGATGTCTCTGGAGTCAGTCTTGCTATAGGTACTTACCTATGACACCAGATGATGCTGGGGAGCTTTCAAAGACATGGGCTACGATGCTGGAGTTTTCTTGGCTGTCCAGGGGTGTCTGTTATCCTTCATGGACAAAGGAAACTTCCAAGAAGAGAAGTCCTTATTTCCAGGACTTGGCTGTCCTTTAGTTTCTTTTACTTAAGCAGGAACAATATGAATGTCTTCAGTAAAATTTCACTACCTCACGACAATACAGCATATAATGTGAATTAATATATATATAGCAAAATTAATACACTGCCATACTATAAAGACTGTTTGACATGGGTGCATATTCAGCTAATGTAGATTGGGGTATTTCCTCTCTCTGGTTTCGTTTTATTTCCATTAAAGCTCAAGAAACAATGCTCTGAACAGAAGTGAAAGAAGGGACAAAGCAAAGAACAAGTCTGCTCGGTAAGCAGAAACACACTGCTGATTTCAAGGGAGAAAAATGAACTCTAAAAAGGCTCCTTGCTTGTAGAAAATCTCATTATTTGCAATAAAGATTAAAAAAAAAAAGGCATTACTGTATATTAATGGCTACCAAGAGCCAGTGTCGAGACTGTGAGACTGCAGGTTCTGGCCTTTCACATTCCCTCTTGGGCTGCCCCATAGTCCTTTTGCACTTCTGAGCTTCCCTAAACTCTCTTCAGTTATCTCTCCTTTTCTGTGAGCTTCTCCACCTCCTATGCTGGGCTTTCTTAGGGAGGAAATACCTTTGTACTTCACCAAACACATCGGCGAACAAACCAAGGCCATAATATATGGTATCCAAAAAGGTTTTAATTTACTGATCTGTATGATTATTTTTCAGAAATCTGTGAAGGAAATGTGTCGGTTTAGACTTTTGAAGTGATAAATCTGCCATTGAAAATATCTTCCTGAAGATTTTATCCACTGAAAATAGTTGTGATTCAAAACCGTCTGTCAAACATGTCCTCTCATGTATCAAGAGTACCCTTTTCTCTCTTTCCTCTGCCTGCTAGTCTATTTGCTATTCCCAGCTCCGCCCTTCCTTCTTGCAACCCTTTCTTTCCTTGTCTGTCTTTTATAGTTACTCTGTGTGTATCTTGCTTTCCC
>NW_010397702.1:0-1319 GCF_000710305.1 Buceros rhinoceros silvestris | reverse complement strand
CCCTACCTCTGTCTCCTGCTCTTACCCTCCTTTTTCTCTCTTTTTCCTTTGAAACTCTACTCCCCTTGTCTCAGCCTCACCCCTCCCTTTTATCCTCCTCAGCCATTCTCTCATGGGTGGTTTTCTTCTCTTTGGTTTGTGTGGTCTGCCCTGCACATTCCAACTCTTTTCCTTTCAAGACCCAACAAGTTTCACACAGTGAGGGGATTATTTATGAAATGGTCTACGCTTTGCTATTCTGACCATTGTTTTTATAACTTCTTTTGCTTTAAGTATTACGAGATCTGTTTGCGTGCATTTGCAGATCGCTATTGTGCGGAATTCTGTGTCTGTAAAATGAATGTTTGTCTATGCAAGTTGGAGCACACGATTGTCTGTCAGTGTGCTCCAAACGTTTTTGATCATGTTCCCCTATAGGTAAAAGAATTTAGCGTCCATCCCCAATATTTCGTTATTTACAAATTATGTAATTATACTACTGAAGGTCTAATGTTTTCCTCCTGCACCTCAATGGGTCGCCTCACACACCCGTTAGAGGGCATGCACCCCACTTTTGAGACCACTGATTTATATCATGCTGCCACGCAGTTGCACAAAGTGTGCTGGTTTTGGCATATTTAAGATTGACCTGAGAATTTGGTTACTGGGGTGGAGAGCTTTTGTTTCGATGTTTCTGTCATGTCTGGGCTGTGATTGTTTACATTTTGAGAGGAGTGAGTTTTTCTGGTATAATGTGATAATCTGCCTAGTAGAGGAAGGTTTCAGAAACTGCAAGCAAAGTTTTTGATCATATAAATACATCCACTGCAAAAAGCTGCAGCATTGAAGCAAAAACAATTAAACACCGCCTTAAAATTAATTCCAAGTAAAGGTCTGGCTCTGTCGCCTTGCCTTCCACCAAGTGAGATTTTAAACAGGGCTTGGACGTTGCATGTGCATGCTTGCCTGCCCGTAGCACGGGAACTTTTCCCCAACGTCGCCATTCAGAGTAGCAGCTCGCTCATGCTTGGCTTTCATTCCACAAGGAGGAGGAGGAGGTTTTGGGGGGAATATTCCATTACCATAAAGGGGAGGAAGTGTTTCTGCAGCTATCGAACAAAGCAGCTAGTTAACCTCTTTCCCGACCCCGGTGCAATGGTACAGTCCCACTGCCTCTCGTTTAGTGGGCAGATGCTCCTCACAGCACTAAAATGAGGAAGAAAGGAAAACATATGTGCAAAAAATTGACTCCCGAACTGAGTAAGGGCCAGATTCCAAGAGGAGCTGGGTACCTGCAAATTCTCCTGAATGCAATTTCTTTTAGAATCAGGTTGGGGCAG
>NW_010397701.1:0-267 GCF_000710305.1 Buceros rhinoceros silvestris | reverse complement strand
TTTGCAGAGAGACAGGAGGGGCTTGGCAGCTGCAGAAGAGAGACCAGATCGGTAAACCTGGGGTAAGGTTTTAAATCCTGTAGGTAGAGAATAAGCCAAGTCGTCTGGGCGGTCGAGTGTTCTCTCGGGTGCATAACTGTGCTGGGTTCCTCCCTCGGTGGACGGAGCGGTGATTCACGGGGGGTGAAGGTCACAGGAGCGATGGTTTGTGATGATATGGAGTAATGGCTGCTCCTGTGTTTATTTTTCCCCTGTTTCTGCTGGGCA
>NW_010397700.1:24344-24657 GCF_000710305.1 Buceros rhinoceros silvestris | reverse complement strand
CCTATGCCTCTTTTCTAGTCCAATAATTCATATAAGTCAATAGCTTAAAAGAAGCAGAACTTTCATGAGAACTGTGTCATTTAACTAAACTCTTCAACACACAAAGCCAAAAAGCTTCCCTTCAAAACACAAGACAGAAGCTCATTGAAGCTGCATGCCTCTCAAGAGCCAGGTCTGAGAAGGCTCCTCCATAGGGAAGAAACACTCTTCTCTCTGTGACATGGGAAGATAGCTCTCATTCCCAGAGAAACTCCCAGCTGTAAGCCTTCCCAGTGTTGTATCCTAAATAACAGGCATACCCTCCTACTCTGCT
>NW_010397700.1:17774-24232 GCF_000710305.1 Buceros rhinoceros silvestris | reverse complement strand
CCTGCTGAAGTGCAACACCACATTGTCCAATACAGCACTCAGGTCCCATAGAGGGACTATTCAGAATGATGAAGCAAGCAGGAGGAATAACATTGATTCAATTTTTCCCATGACAGCAAGCAGCAGCACTGGCCAGAAAAGATCTTGCAGCTTGAGTAAGGAAATGCAGGGTAGCAGAAAACTACTACCAATAGATGAGAAAGGCAAAATACTGAGCAAACAAGGAAGAACACACCTGAATTTTTCTCATGATCTGAGTGATCTAAAGGCATGGCTGCTTTCTACCACACTTTGATGATAGATCCCTAACAGTTTTTTGACACAGATCTATCAGATTAAGGCTTTTAATGCCTCATGAGATAAACATTTAAATACAGAAGTGCCCTGGAAAGAGCAGAGGCATTCCACTTTTGCACCAGGTCAAAACACAACCTGTTTGCTTTGTAGAGACCACATGTGCCAAGGACTAGGCTCCGGCTCCCAGCACTTGAGCAGCACTTCAGTTTTTTCATTCTCTGGAAGGAAGGTTCAAAACATCTGCAGAGCAAATCATCAACAAAGTTAAGAAAGCACCCTGTATAGTAAAAATTAAGTAAATATGTGGTTCGTACTTATGGAAACCTTTTCCCTGGTATCCAGTAGACAGGATGTGTGGGAATGGTTCAAAGCTGTGTCACAGAGGAGGTTCGGACTAGATATGTGGAAACATTTCCTTTACCAAGAGTGTAGTCAATCACTGGAACAGGCTTCCCAGAGAGGTAGTCAGTGTCCCAAGCCAGTCAGTGTTTAAGAAGCATTTGGGCAATGCCCTTAATAATATGCTTTAACCTTTGGTCAGCCCTGAATTGGTCAGGCAGCTGGAGTAGATGATCGCTGTCGGTCCCTTCCAACTGAAATATACTCTAGTACATTCATAGCAGAACATTCCTTTATACCAAAATGGCTTTGTCTGAATAAAAGCTCCTAAACTGACATTCAGGACATTCTCTTTAATTTGTGATTTTGTCCTGAAAGATTAGCAAAAGGTCCACATGCATTACAAGTCAGTTATTTCCAGTGTCATTTCTAGAAGTAGGCATTGAGGTAGCAATCTCAGAACACATTCAGGTGCTTTCTTGCCATCAAATTTAAGGAACTTATTAAAAAAAACAGTCAGTTGAGACACCGTAAATTACCCTTCAACAATCCTAATCTGCCTCAAAGCAAGAGTAAAACCAGTTAGAGTCAACAGCAGTTTAGGGAAAATGGTTTTATTTGACATTGAGATAAACCATGACGCTCTGGGGGACCACTGCCATGTCTGAGATGAGGGGCCAACTACATCCCACAGCTGTCTCAGGAGACACCTGACCACCACTGCTACAGCAAGGTTCACAGCGCCTCAAATTTTATACGTGATTCCTGCTTTGCACCCTGCAACCTCAGTTTCAGCACAAAGCTCTTGGCCAAACCACTACTTGCACCAACTGCTGGTCATCCACATTGGTCAGCAAGGGACTGCTTAACAGCATGAATTTCACAAGCCCACAATTACAAAACAGATATGAGCAAGTACTCTGCTGGCAATTAGAGCTCCAGCTTTATTTTATTTATTCTAGTATAAGAGCAGATGTTGCAGTTATTTGAAGGTTTTCACAACCATAATTGTTGACCTTAATCATTGTTAATCTTTCCCATGGAGACAGAGAGACGCCACCCGTATTTTGTGAAGAAGAGTGTCCTGCAGGGTATGAGTAATAAAAGACAGTATTGTCTGCCTTCTCTGTCCTGTGTTAAATACAAGAGTATTGGCATTGGCCAGCAGCATGGAAGAAAAAGGAGGAACGAATGACTCAGCTGGTTTTGGGGGGTTTTTTTGGAGAATTCATCTGCTACAGGGTTGCACTGTGACACCGAGATTTCTTTCCCCTCCCTGGGAGCGGGTGAAGCTTCCAAGTGCCAGCTAAGGAAGTGCTGTATTTAGACTTCACGATGCCTGAAACAGCTGATACACAAAGCACCCTGTCCACCTCATTGAGCATCACTCAGGCTGTAGTATTAAGCAGCGAAGCATTGAGTTTCACAGGGCAGTATTAGGTTTCATAAACAAGTTCTCAGATCAGACAAGAAAGCAGCATTTAATTATGTAATAGAAACATTGCAAAATATACACAGGCACTTCCTAGGTCTTCTCCTTTGCTAGTGAGAGGCTTGCCTCAGACTTCTTCCTTAGGCATGGAAATTTTTTATTCATCTTTCTGCTGCAGAACTTGGACACTAAGTTTTCTAACCAAGAAGTACATTCCTCTGACTTTGTACTGCCAAGAGTACTCGAAGATGTTAACTTGGTGTCCCAGTAACTTGAGAACAGGCAATGCAATGGAAGGACACTGAAGTCCAGAAATGAAACATAGGACGTACTGATGCTGCAACAGGCACTCCCTCTATCTAAGGCAAAAGCCCTGGAAATGCCTTCATGAAAGTGAGGATCAGTTTCACGTTTATGGTTACTTTCAAACAAACATCCAAAGTGAACTTGGACATAAGGCTGCACCCAACAACCAGACTGGAATGGTACCTGCTGTCAGTTCTACTGCAAAATACAGGAAATCAAGTCTTTCCCCCTTTCCCACCTCAAAATTCACCCTGGCTGCAAACAACTTTAAGGTTTTCTGACATGAAGAAAAGGTAAGGAACCATTTTTTTGTTTAGTTCCTTAAGAGATGTTATGTTTGCTCACTAAAAAAAAATAAAATTTAAAATACATCAGTAAGCCAACCTCCAAAAGTTCACCAGGCACCATATACACTAAACAATTACTGACAGAAGACATTTTAAGAAGAGCATTAAAAGACTATGCGAAGTTGACAGAAAAAAATTCAGCCAAGAGTTCTGAAGGAAGACATCGAACTGCCAAGCTATTAATTGCTGTATATATCTGGTCACACTTAAATTGATTTGGACGTAACATTGAAGATGGTAAGATCAGTTTTCAGAAGTGAGGTCAAGGTAAATCTAGTGAACTGAAAAATCAGGAAGTAACTTCTTTACCAAAAGAACTAGTTAAAATGAGGTAACAGACAGGAGTACGTAAAGATGGCATGAGGAAGAGTCAGCACAGCTTTTGCAGAAGTTATGACTCAAACCTATCCAAAGTTTATGGTATGGACAAAAAACACATTTGGACATTATCCCTAACTAGGGACTATTAAAAGGACCCAAGCTGCTGTAGTTTGCCAGAGTGGTTTCACCTTTAACACCCAGCTAAAGGATAAGAATTAAAGGTAAGAAAATAAAGAGGTTTTTTCCATACAAGGAGTCCAAGAATGACTGCAGTAGCCACTCTTCTCAACATATCCATAAGCTCTCTGAAATGTGACCAACAAAGGTGATATGAAGTTTGCTGGTAGTATGACTGTTCAGAGCTGGAGCTTCATGCAAAGCACAGTGGAACAACCTCATGATCATGAGAAAATCGGCAACCAAAAGGGCAACATTCACTTTCAAGCCAATGTGCAAAACCAAAGTTAACCCTGCTTGTGTGTACCACTAAAGTGTCAGGAGTCTGAAGTGTTGTTTGAAAGTACCATCTCATGGGGAAAAAAAAAAATAAAAGAAAAAAGCAGCAGACGATACCTCACAAGGAAATACAGTGCTAAGGGAATGCCACAAGCAAAGCAGAATCATGACAAGTCATTAAACCCAGGGCACACCCACTTCTTGAAAACTGTGGGCTGTTATGAGAATAAAAGGGTACAATAAGTATAGAGAATAATAATTCCTAAAGCAGAAACTTACAGGCCTGGATCACTCAGCATGGAGAAGTGACACAGCTGAGGGAGAAGAGGACAAATATCTTGTCAGTTATAGAGGACAGGCATGAAGTGCCCAGAGAATGACCATTCCCCCTTAAAAGAAAGGGGTATGTAAGAGATCTGAAGTGGATAAGAAACATGAAAATTACTTCCGTGATCAATGCATTAAAATAATAACTTAGGCAAAGTACTGGCAAAAGCTCGAGAGAGAATGACTACAGTAATGGAGATGCACACTCCAGCGAACTGCACCACAGCTAACCAAGAAGCAAAAGGGTCTAAAAGCTGAAGACAACTCCTTGCGGGCCTTTCTACCTAAGCAACTGCAACCAATGGCCCAGAGACCCAAAAACCTTTTCTTGGTTAGCCTGTGGTCTGACCCACTACAGCTTCTTATCGAGAGGAACTGCCAAAACTATGCTCACTCCTAGCCAGATTATTGCCCTTCTTCCCCAAAGGAGCCCTGTATCAGCTTCATTTTCAAACAGAGAAACTGAGACAGCAGAAAGGATTTTGAGGTCATTTATCAGCCGCCAGGCACAGGAACTAGAAGAAGGCGGGTCTCTGAGCCATGAGCTCTGCCGTCAAGACATCACTATTCCCAGCTGTTGGCCCCAGGTCCCTCTGCTCCAGGTCATGCCCCCACCAGAGACACCAGGACAGAGGGCTGCTTGCCTCTCAGCTAGGCTCATGAACATAGCCCTTTCACATGAACTAAGTTTGCAAATGAAATTAAAGTCATTAATTCCTTTTCAAATTCAATATTCCTGGCTGTGAATTTTAGGCAGGAGACATTAACCTAGAAGAGGAGCTGCAGGGACAACTACACCAGAGGTCCAGAAGCACAACCTCAGCACCACCAAGTTGCATCCTCCAGCAAACACTGACTTCAATTTAACCAATTTGCACCTTTAACAATTTGGTAGAGACCTAAAAACTACACTTGCTAGGCATCCTCCATGTTACATTTATTTCTAACAGAAAGTCCCACAGGCTGCTGCAGTATGGGGAAGGTAAAATACACGCAGCTTGCAAGTTGACAAGCACATGTCTAAATGCTGGCTCTTCACAACACAAACCGCTTCACCAGGGTGCCTCTCCCACTATTTCCATGGGAATTTACTACATCCAGGATGTGACATATTTCAGCACTGAATATGAAAGGTGCCATTTTCATAAAGGAAGTCTCTTTCTTTGCATTTCAGGCCAGGGCAAGAGCAAATAAAAATCTAAGATTTCAAAGAACATGAAGCTTCCTGCACAAATCTGATGAATGCCTCCCAAAGTCAAAATTTAAGCCCAACACTGCTGAAAGCTATTAAAAGACCACAGCTGAACAAGGCCTTGAATGCCTCTTATCTGCTTATTTTGAGTAAAAACAAAAAAAACCTACTTGCAAAATAGCACGAGAGTCACAACACCAAAAAGATTCTGGCTTTTTCATGTTCTCAGAATAGCATGCTAAAAAAGACACCTACAAAAATAGAAGTTTTAGGTGCATTAGCTTTCATCTCAAGCATCAACAGAAGTCTATCCAATGCAGCGTTTGCATAAGGCTCCATAAAATATTCCCTCATCCACAACCCTGCTCTGATGAGTGGCAGAGAACTGGGACCAAATGCAGTCCATCATTTGAAAGCCCTCCAAGACCACGCAGAGGACTCGGATGCTGGAGTATGCTTGCTCCTTCCCCACTGTCCCATACGCCCTGTGCACAGAGAAATTCAGATTCCTGTAACTTCCTTCACTGAAATCCAAACGATCTAATGGGAGGTGGCAGCAAGCAGCATCACCAAAAATAAAACAGTCAGAGAGAAACTACTGAAGTGTAAAGTAATGCTTTGTTTCAGACACTTAAACGTGTTAAGTTATTTTCACTGCACTTCTTGACAATGGAAAGCAAGCAGCAGCAGCACATTTCTGGAACCATAATCCCTTCTCCTCCATCCCCAGCTGGCAAACCAGGGGAAAATTAGCTGTGTCTGCTCCTTGGCTGCCCAAATTCACCCTCGCTGCGCAAGGCAAGGCAAAGCCTGCTCGCTGCGAAGGGGAGGGCACCACGCTGCTCCTCCCCTCCCACTCCCTGCCTTCTAGGAATTTCCCAAGCCACTGCTGGAGGATTAGGAGCTGTATGATGATGATGATGACCAAAATCTGAACTAAAGTACACAAAGCACACAAGCCCTAAGAGGAGGATTTTTTTAATTAATTTTTTTTAATCTCCGGAAAAGCATCTAAGGAACACAGTGAGGAAGCAGTGTCAAAACTGGCAACTCCACAAGCAAAACAGCCGAGTCTACTTGTGCACTGCAGCCTGCCTGCTACTTCAGATTACTGATTGCAGAGCAACAAGTTATTCTCTCCCTAATTGGGTCCCAGTCTAAAATAGTCCCGTTATTTTTAGTATGGTACTTAAGTATCTGAACTGTGCCCTGTACTGCCAAAGCTGGCACACGTCCTTGGCCATACCAGGAATTCCGATATTAAACAAGAACACACACGCCACATATCCAGGCCAACTTTTGTTCTTCTGCATTGTCTTTAGTGGGTGACTTTAAAGTCTGATAGCCAGCCAAAAATGGCATAGGCTTTTACGGCAATTCTGCATTTAAAGCGTCTCTACCAGCTACTGTGTGATAGGAGAATCAGCCCAGCAGGGAAAGA
>NW_010397700.1:0-17700 GCF_000710305.1 Buceros rhinoceros silvestris | reverse complement strand
GAAAGAGCGAGCACTGGAATACCACTGATTAGTTAAAGAAAGAGACAGTCAGCTTTCTCTTCACAGGGTAGGACACAGACAGAAGATAAGAATGGAATTATTTCACCTCCATTTTGCTTATGAGTCTGTACAAGTTCTGGGGTACTGGAGGAGAAAAGAAATCTGAAACGCATCCTGCAACTCATCCCTCTTCCATCGCCTTCCACACTGCACATACACTATTGATAAATTTAAACCAGTCAAGAAACAAAAGGCCTGTGTTAAATATGTTTACACACACACAGAAGGAGGATTATGTAAGCTCTGTCTCACAAACAATATGCTGCTTCTGCAAAAGAAACGAGATGATCAAAGCAAGACTTGTGCATGTTTCTAAGTCAGCCTTCCCACCTTTCATCAAAGGAGTGACAACCGTCCTGCAGCATGCTAATTCTGGAGCACAGAGAGCAGAACAAAATTTGAAAAAGCCACAGGCTCCAACAAAGCCTACCTGCCTCTGCCAGCTTCCTGACACTCACCTTGTGCCTTCATTGTAAATTCATTTTTTTTATATACCAGGACGCACAAGATCTTGCGAAGAATTTACTCTGCCCTTTTATCAAGTACTTTGCAGAAAATAAGTCAACTCTATGGAAGAGCTTTCAAGACAACATCCTAACCTGAAAGATGGCCGCCAGCCAACAAAAATGTTAGTCTCTATTACCATTAGACCATCTGTTCTTGAAACTGTATGTTCTTTTTCATAAGGGTCCTTATTCTGTGAACAGTATTAGCATTGTTCACTGTCTGCTCTGTAAACATCCCCTTATCCAACATGCTTCTAGATCTGGTGGTGACACAGGACCAAGCCTCTTGTTTATCATATGATTATCTAGCTTTTTTGGGTTCATTGGTATATTTCAGTACTTTCTATTTTAAACTATTCTAGTCTCAGACAGCAGCAGAAGCACCATATATAAAACCTTATATGGCTTCTGAATTATGGCTGAGCTGATCAGGGGCACCAACTAAATTATGTTCTCAAACCCAAATCTGACAAAAACAGCTGAGGTGAAGATTCAACCTTTTGGCATTTGCCCATTAACCATTTCAATGGGTTGATTCCAGATGAAAGAACTTGCCTTTGTATTTGAAAAGCGTTCTCTGCCACTGACTGACTGTTCTCTCTCATCTCCAGTTTTTAATTGGCTTCCAGCTAATCCTTGGACCCACATATTGGTGTTGCCCATACATGACCAAAAGCAAGCAACAGCTAGTTCTTCTCCCTTGCTAGCTAAAGAAGTCAAGCAAAGCCCATTCATCCGCACTCCACTAAAAGAGCAATAGCCTGAAGACAATTATTGCAATACCAGAATAAGTGAAGGTGAAGCAAGAGACATCAAAAATATCAAAAACTTATTCTGTAATTCCACAGTAATAAAATAATGATTAATGGCAAGGTCAGTCCACTCATCACTTTCTCAAGAAAGCTATAGGTAATAAAGCCAAAACAAACAAAAAAAATAGCCACGATGATAGGACACAGGAGAGGGGGAAAGTCAGATTTAATCAATAAAACTTTGATTAATCAGCTTCCTCTCAAATTAGCTGATTTTCATGAAATTTGATCATGAACACATTGAACAGTTTGGGTTTTTCTTAAAGCTTCAAACCATTAGCAGTTATTTTTGAGAATTCATAGCAGATTGATAAGGTAACAGAGGCTAGAAAATAGCAAACAGTGATATTCTAAAGAAGTGAGAGGGAAAGAAGTGGAAAGACTAACTTGAAGAACGATAGTTGTTTCTTTGCACATGGATTGCTATTAAACCCATCTGCTAGCACCAAGAAGAAAATAAAAGATTGAACTCCACAAAAACTGATTGTTCATGCATAAGCTAGGTCAAACCAACTAAATTTCCTACTATGACAGAATAATATATTTTACAACACAGAAGCAGCAGACACTGAATCTTGACATTAGCAAAACCATGTCAAAAGATTCAAACCACATTCTTATGAAAAGTAAACTTGGTCATACAGTTATTAATGCAAACAGTCATAACAGATTTGAACGTAACTGGATAACTGCACTGATTTATCTGCTCAGAGTAAAAAAAAAATAAATAAAAAAAAGACAGACTCACAAACTCACAAAACAGCCTGACATACTGGCCCTGGTCCCACACTATTCTAATACTAATGATCTAGATAATCAAGGAGAAAACATCAGTCATTAAACTTGGGAAGCTGCTAACCTGCCAGCTTTCTGGAAGACTGAATTTAAAGCAAGTTTTAGAAACTGGAAAATTCTTTGTTGAGAAAGAGGCAAATACCATATAGGAATGTACAGCGGGACATATGAGAATTGTGAAGCAACTGTTCTGTTCTACTCATGACTGATAAAGCTTCCAGCACGATGCTGTACCCAGACTTCAGCAAATTTCAGAAGAGATCAACTGGAAAGAATCCAAGCAAAAGCAATAGGAACATCACAGAATTAGAAAAACATGACATCTGGGAGGAAAAGAGAAAAAACAGAATGAACTGAAGCTCAGCCAAAAGAAGAGAAACTAAGGGTCGTGACAGTATCTTTCAAATATATAAAAGCCTGTTGGCAAAGAGCAAAAGGTCTGTTTTTTCTCCATGCCCACAACTTTCAGGAGAAACAGAAAGGTTTAAAAAGCAACAAAGAAGGTTTAGGAAAACATTACTGGGTGGAGTGGCAGAGAGGGTGTGGTGTGAGGGCACTGGGGAAAAGGGAAAGAAAAACACCAAGTCAAAATTGCTAAAAGGAAAAAAAACCAATGAGTCAACAGACAGACTGTCTGGGGAGTATGTGGAGTTTCCCCATCACTGTCACCAAACTGCCATCAAAAACACAACTATACTACAGCTTTTCATTGACTAGTTGACCTCTCTGAAGTTTCCTCTCCAGATCTAGGACGCTACTACAAAAAAAATAAAAAAGCCTAACATGGATGCGCTGTCTCCTCCTACAAGGACATTACCCAAAGTGAAAACACCAATGAGCTGTATACACCAGCTGTAACCTTCAGGGCATTAATGTCTTTTAAAACTGAAAAAAACCCCCCAAAACAACCAAAAAACCACCCACTGCAACCTTTACATGTCAAAATAACTTTTAGAAGTCTAACCCACGTACTTGCCTCTGTTGATACAAGGATCCAACTATGTCCTAATGCTACAAACGAACCAGAACCTGACAACAGAGACCCACAGAGCCAACACCCTCTGCAGAGAAGCACTGGGAATTCTGTTCTCCAGACTCACTCTAGAGGACCAACAGCAGAAACATGACTTTGACTCCCGTATCTTGAATATTCTTTTTATGCTTATCCACAATCTATGAGTTGTATATCAAAATCTTACGGTCTGTCCCGGTTTGAGCTGAAACTTCCTTGTTTTGGGTAATGGACAAATAGAATTATTCCATGCAAATACGATGATTCCGCATTTAATTGGTTAAGAGGGTCAGGCGAAACGTTACATCGGGAGCCTTTAAAAACGCAGCAGCTCAGGGGAGGTGTCTCTCTTGCCTTCCGGACTCGTGGCACGAAGGAGAGCTCCCACGAACCTGCTGGCTGCCGAGCCAGGCCAGGGCCTGAGGCCTAGTCCCCAGTGGGCCTGCGGAAGAGCACAGGCTCCAAACCTTCTGAACTGGTCTGCAGTGGGTCCTGTCTCGTCTGGATCGGGTGAGAACATCCGAACTCGCCGCTGTTTCGGCCTGAGAGCCTTTCTCTGCTGTTAGATCCTGCTCCTCGCCACTGCCCGTGCCCCCCCCTTAGCGCGAGAGGAATCCAGCCAGGCCGGAGCGAACCAAGGTTTCTGCACTCCTATCTCGCCGTTGGCTGCCTGCCCAGACTTCTAACCTTGAAAAAGGAACAGTTTGTGTAAACCTCCACTTCTTCCTTTTTTTTCCTTTCCCCTTGGTTTGTAACTATATACATATATATAATAGAGTACAGTCGTGTGGATTTATTGTTTATTAAAAGTTTGTTTCAGCTTTCCAAATGCAGACCGGGGTGTGAATTTCTTCCTTCCCCTTTAAACCCCTTCTGTCTCCAACGAGACAAAAGGGGTCCGTTAAGGGAATTCGAGGAGTTGTTTTACCTCGGTCCCTCTACCCTTAACAAGGTTTCATTGGCTGTCAGGTTTTTGAAGGGTACAAAGACTGGAGAAGTTTCTTCTTCCAGAAGAGTGTCAAAGAGTATCATCTGTACATGGTTACTCCAGCACAATTAACTGAAGTCAGTACTGTAAGGTGAAAACCTATCATTCCGCAGCTTGGCATTAACACTTACTCAGTAGCAAGCATCTCTGGAGGTTTGGGGGAAAAAAACCTCAATCCCTTCAGGTTTTTCTTTTTTTAGCTCACGGATTGTGAGCAATATCCACCAGTGTATTCCAAACAGCATTTGCATTTGTTTTCACTACGTAAAACCTCTGAGAGTATTTACAGGAAACGAACTCTGATTAGACATAACTGCAAGCACCATCTTACTCAGTAGATTTTCTCTCTCCAGTTCCCACTCCACACACCACAGTTTGGCATCACTGGAAGGAGCTGGGGATGGGCATTTCACAAATCTCCCAAATCCACTACTCCCGGGTACAAGACTTATTTTAGCCTTTAACCTTGCATCTGGAAGATATTTAAGCATGCCACAGAGGCTCTGGAATTGCATTTGCTTTGTATCGTGCAGTGTCAAAAGGACAAAGTCATTTGCCATCTTTTCTTGAGTATCCCAAATTAAGATGCCAATGTAGGGATAAACATTTATAAGGCTAGTTCAAGCAGCTTTCCTTAAGTTTGAGTAGACCTAACTTCCTCTTGTTTTAAGGAGGAGTAATTATATGTGAATATAACAACAACTGCAAGATTTAAGAGTTAAGATCAGGTTTCTATGCATGGGAGGGGCCCAATGTAGATTTATGGGATTAGCACCAGTGCACTTCCCTCTCTTTCAGGAATGACTGTCTGCTTCCAACTTTGCATCTTTAGAACTGCAGATACTGGCATCTTGGAGTACAAGGCTGACAGTCTGCAAAGGCAAAGCACTAGTCAGACCTAAAGAGCAACAGGGCTGGGAAGCGAAGAAGGGAATTTTTTTTTTTTTTAGATATAATCAATAGGTGTAGACATTTGAAGTCAAGATAGTTGAGCAGGCATTGCAAGTTTCATGGAGTTCGTATGTGCTGCGGTTTGCATTCAAAGCAGAAAGCACTTCTGCTCAGGCATCTCACTGTGGGGAATTTTCAGCTGTCCCAACAGCCACCAAGCCACAGGACATGGCAAACAAATCTACTCGGAAGTGTCACTTGTGGTTTAGACCAGGACTTAAGTCAGGCCGAGTTTTAGACGTACATTAGTTACCTGTGTTATGAGTGGGATGTTTACTATGCATCGTGGTACAAATACTCATTCTCTCCTTATTTTTTTCATCTTCCTAACACTCCCTTCACCTTTGAAGAGGCTATCATCATCACTAAGAATTTAATTTCTGTAAGATGGGACATGAAAGCCAACGCAGAGCAGTACAACCATCACACGGGCAAGACAACTCAGCCCCCAGGAACGGCAGGCTTTTTCCATACAGATGCCCCATAGCAGCTCCAAGGAAGTGTTACCATTACTCCAAAAAGATAATCATATCAATACTCATTTTCAGAGCCATGATCTAGCCATGTTGTGACCTAAGACTCTGCCACCCATCACACCATCTTCACCTGAAGGGAGGTGGCGCAGCAGCCTGCTTTGCCTTTTCTCTCCATCACATAAAAATAACAATGTAACTATGGAAAATCGATTTGATTCCTTCTCTTTTGTTGCTGATAAGTCAGTGCATTGGGAGGAGGCAGAGGGAAAGAAAAGCAAGTCGATTAAAAAGTTGAGAGTTGAGTCAATACGGCCCTTTTTTGTAGCTTCTCTTCTAGGTTCTCGCCATGACTCCCAGACTCCCTCCTTTAAAGTAGCTTTCCCTCACCCCTTCCCTTCCACTGCTGCAAAACACACATATGAGCAGACAGGTTACTTAGAAAATGTCAATCAAATCCTCAAAACCTGACTGGAATGGTTTCTAATCTTTCTTTTACTGTAAGTATTACAATAAAAAAATACCAATAATTTTTAATTTGTGTTAATTTTAATCCAAAATCCAGAGTAAATTACATCCTTAATTAAATTTTAGGTGTTTAGTCTGTATTCACTTTTTCCTCCCTAGCAATGGGATGGCTCAGTCCTTTCTTACAGGATGCAGAAGGGCACAGAGACTTTGCCATGCTCCCCAGTGGAAGCTAACATTGTAAATTCAAACCTTTATAGGTTAGGTCAGTTTTAGGATATAGCTACTTTGGGCTGCTTTATTTTGGTTTATGCAAATCCTGTCATTTCTTCATTGACCAGACAAATCCTTAGGGATATTTACAGTTGTGCTGCAATATTATCTTCACTGATAAAAAGCCCCACACCTTCGTAATCCAGGCAGCACTAAGGCAACAAGGCTGTAAACAGACAGTTCTAATAAAAGTGGCAGAAAGTCATTAAGATTCATTTAAGCTGCCTAGAGCATTTAGTTAATTTTAAACTGCTAATGGATTTCAGAGGTAGCATCTTGGCCGAAAGTCACTTTTAACACAACTCTTTCAGCCCAGTGGTTTTCTAGGGACCGCATTTGCCATGGTTAGGGGCATCAGGTACCACAAGTTACTCTGTTACAGCTGTACTTTTAAGAGGACTCCCAAAGATGCAGGAAAGACATAACCAGAAGCTCTCTCCTCCAAGCTGCCCAACTCCACATGCAACCACAGCCCTGCAAAACTTCCAGGCTACCACCAAGCCCAATGGCTCCCTCGGCCCAGCTTGGAACTCCAGCTCCCACCATGCACTCTGACACAAACCAGCCCTACATACAGCACAGTGTTGAAAGGCTTTGTTGTAAGATCCCGGGGTACCAAAGTGTCGAATGCATGTGGGATACAGCACACAACGAACCACAGAGGAGATACACCCCTCTCAGACACCATGAAGAGGCTGTACAATACAGTAAATAGAGTACACTGGACCATTACGTTTCAATTGAAAGCATGCTGACGATGCCCTAATCCTGACCTGCAGAAGGACATTTGTCATCCTGACCATCAGGAGCAATACATTCTTTCTTTCTCCTTTTCCTCATCTTCCTTTGCCACATAAATAGTCAGTGTTATCTATGGATCAATTACAAGGCCTATACCAAACTCTGGCACGTCACTGAACTATGTCAATGCTCAAAGATCCTTCATGAGCAAGTCTTCAATATTCGCAAGATATTCCAGAAACTCTGTGCTGTAGACATAGTCTCCACCATGAAAACCTGCTTTAACTCACATTGTCAGTACAGCACATTAAGACATTGCAAAGCACAGATGGCAGACTGGTCTTTGTGCAGTATCATCTCCCTCTTGGCATGCCTTTTCAAGATGCTTCCTCTTCTTCACCAGTACTCAGCACCAACTCCATCTCCCTGTACTTAGTCACCACTGGGGACTTCTGGCAGTTGTTAAAACCCTGAGGCGCATACACCCCATCCACACCCTAGCGAGAAATGGGGTGTTTGGGTAGCCAGGAGGGGAGACAGCATGGCCACAGGGCTGCTGGGAGCAGAAGGTGAAACTGCTGACAAGTGAGCTACAGGGAGGCAGCCCTGGCTACAGGACAGGAGGGGGAGCAGAGAAACTCTGGCCTTTCTACACAGCAAGCCAGGATTTAGAAGAGTGCAAGCTCCTCACACAAAGCACGTGCTTCCTTGCTTGGCTTCAGAGTTGCGATAGCAGAATTAGAGGATGCTGACAGGAATAGGTGAACTAAGACCACCAATGGCTGAAAGCATCATTGCCCACACAGTACAATGATTTATGGCTCAGCCAAAGGTTTAGGCAAAAATTCCCTCCAACCATACAACTTGAATGTAGATCCATACTCAAACATTGACTTTAGACGAGCCACAGTTGCACAGAGTAAGAAAGCTTCAGTCCCCACACACTTTAAAAAAATCGTAGTCCCACAGATGCTTCTCTGGCTGGATGAATCTTTTCTGAATCACTGCCAAAGTCAGTACAGATAAAACATAGCAGGAGACAAGTACACAAGTTGGCCAGATATCCTGAGAAGAGGAAGAAACTTGGTATTTGTATGCAACCTTAGAAGTGATTTTATGGGCACACTAGTTTCTCTTTCATTACTTCCTTTATTTCACAGCCTAAAACCTACTACAGCTATGCAAAGCAATTGAAGCTTTGAGTAACATTTGTTATAAAACCTGAACTTTATTCAGCAGCTGGTATAGAGTAATAAAACACAGGGTATAGGAAGAACATTTAGTATGTGTTTTGTCACTCTCCAAATGACTTTGTGAACGACAGAGCTGTTTTCAGATGCAGGTGGACCGCTGTAATGAAGGCTCAGGGAAGATCTCTTTCTCAGTCCATCCAAGAGTTCACATATAACAGAGTTGGTACTCAGCCAGTTAAGACTGAGCTAGCCAATTAGCTCAACTTTTTTTATCTTAAAATTGTGAAAAAAGCCAACTAGACGTGTTTCTGAAGAGAAAACCCAGTCACCGCTGCGCAATCCAGGACTCCAGAACCCAAGTTCCAGTTCTTCCCAAGCTCTGTTTGGTAAAACGAAGGAAAGCCATGACATGTCACCCTGCCCCAAAACTGATACCAGATTTACCACAGGCAAGAATAATAACTGAAATTACTGAATAACTTATTTTGCTTTTTGGTTTGCCGGGTGGATTTTTTCAAGCTAAAGCATACTAGCTTTGGCAAGGCTGAGAAATTTGCAGCACTATCCAATGCAGGAGTTAACGGGCAAGATCTGCCCTACAGCCACCAACCATTTCCTAGCAGACATAAGAGCAGTCACCTCTAATGCTTTTATTTGACTCTTGGTCAGAGAGGAGTGGCTGAACCAGCCTGCATGCAGCTCTGGGACTGTGAGACTGGGAACTGCCAAGACATTCCAGGAAAAAAATCATTTCAGCTGGTAACTGGCCTGAAACAAGTATGTTTTACCCCAGCGTTTCAGGGCAAGTCAACCAAATCTCCAGTGTTCCTCACAGCACTGTCATAAGTATGAACAGCTATTATGCTTGATACTTCTCATAATACGAATAATGATGGATTTATTACCAGTTACTTCCTCAGTTGCTCTGGTTTATGACAATCGTATAATAAGATACAGCTATACATACCTTACATAATCTTCTGAAACCGTGAAGGTGCTATTTTTAATCTTCTTTAAATGTACAAAAGCAATAGTAACATTTTTGTTACAGCTGAGTTGCTCAGTAAAAATCCTCATCTAGCATTGACACATTTCATATTCATTTTAAGAAAACAACCCAGCAACACATGCCCATTTCAAAAGACAAATAAAACACCATTGCCCAGATTCACATTTCAGCACATGGACTGGACACAAGGTTAATACAAGTTCTTTACCCTAGACCCCCACACATTGCAGAAAACTTCCTTCAAACAGGCAAAACTTGCAAATGCAGGCTCTGGAAACACTCTGCAAAGCCAGATCTAGTCTTAGGCTTACTTGCTTGTGTAGCTTCATAAATTTGTTGGCATTCACAGAGAAAAAACCCTATCCTGGGCCTTCAGAAAAATCAGTAGACTTTCCCTGGCCAAGCTGGCCCAGCAGTTTACTAACACCCAAAGGAAAGGAGACCCATTCTTCTCTTTCCCAATTCTTTCTCTTCCTTTCCCTGGAAAGGTACCTCACCTGAGCTGCCCCACCACACGCTTCCATGTCCTGATCCCATCCTTTAATCCAGAAGAAAACAAATGCCAGCATGCAGGACAGCTTCCTAGCTGGTTAGAGAGTCAGCTGTAAACATGTTTAGTGAACCAAGCTGACCTGAGATAAGAGACCTAAATGCTCTGACAAAAATGACATCATCTTTTGATAGCAGTGAGCTCTTAGCCCAGCCCTCATCTTTTGAGAAGGTCTTTTTTGATAAGACCTCTTCCAGCAGAAATCCTGCTTCACACTGTAGATTTTTCACAACAAAATATTGTATTTCAGGCTTTTTTTCTTTTTCACTGATAGCTGCACACTAGCTGTCTCCCTGAAAGTCTATCAATCACTCCCAAATTGACCTGATAGGGTACTTCATATCACCTACAGAAATGTCACCTTAGCTCACGTGAATTTTAAATGAGAGAGACCTGGGGAAAAAACCTTGTCAGGAACAATTGGACATGAAGGGCCCAATAAGTTCAGAAAGAAATACAAGCAAAACTAGAAGTCAGGATATTACAGCACGGGACTCCTTCATTCACATTTAAAAATGGCTCATTTTCCAAACATACAGGAGAACTGCTCCTGGGAAGAAGAGTTGAACCAGTGGTGAGTAAAGCAGAACAAATTACACATTTACCGAAATCAGCTAAGGTTAAAACTAGCAAGACATCTTGCAATGCTGTTCTCCCACCAAAGGCGGTATCAGTAGTAATATTTTTCTGAGGACACTGGGGAGTGAAGTTACCCAACAATTCAACCAGGTGTTGCAAGTGTCAGAGACCTAAACTCAACCTGTCACTCACAGCATGAGCTTTGCTGCCAAGGAACTCCACAGAGATTTTTCCTGACCTTTTTAGCATCAGCTCTAGAAAAAAAAAAAAAAAAAAAAAAATGCATGTCGAATGCAAAACGAGCCTGAGCACACAGAGATGCCAGCAACCCAAACAGCATTTACTCTGCACTCCTACAGCTCATCTCATAGCCTCCTTGCTCCATTCTCCTGTAATCTTTTAGAGAAAAAAAAAAAACCAAACAAAAACAATGCTCTTCTGAAACCTTTCAAATGTTAAATGTCACGACTATGGGTAATGTCATAATAGCCTACCAGTAAAGAATATCAAAAGCTATCAGTTGATGAAAATAGTGTATAATCTGTGACATTCTATTTTGATAATTTCTGAAGTATAATAATGGACTATTTTGACAGCTTTCCTCTTACCAGGCCTTCATGAAGGCCATCATTTAAAACCCAAAACTAAAGCTAGGTGCCCAGCTGGAAGAAAAAACAAAAAAACCCCACAAACAGAACAAATAAAAAGCACCAACACCTCCACCTTTAGCCTCAAATGTATGGACTCCAGGATTTCTGGAATGAAATATTTCATCAGAATACAAAACAAAAGAAGACTTAATGTTAAAGCTGGTGAGCTTTTTCATGAAGTGTTAAAAACGCATGTATTCTGTGTCTAGAGTATAGATGGTGATGGCAGTTCTGCCTCTAGCATAAGACTTAGCAGCAAGTAGTACTTTGTCCTCACAATTGTGCTGCACAGGTATCCTTCTCTTGGAAATTGTTTACTACATTCCTTGCTGTGACCACGTACAGCAACTGGAACATCACAGTTAGAGCTGGACAGGACAAGCAAAAGCAACCTGACCCACTGCGAAATCATCTGCCAGTACTTGAGCCATTGTTCTGAAAAATATCAAGGCTTGAATTCTGACATAATCCCCTGACATCTCGGGTGATGTCAGCACGAGCAGCTATTAGAATGAAGAATGATCACTGCAAGACATTAATTCGGGAAGAATCAATGGCCTTGCAATACGTATTTCTCCCTTAACATTCTCCTAAATGGACTTTAATATATTTATGCCAGAAGGGAAAGCAGGCCTTTTAACAAAGGCTTTGGCACACAACAATATCACAAGCTTCTGAATTTTTAGCTTTTCCAGCTCCTTAAAGTTTAATTCCACACTTGTGCTTTAATAAAAGCTTCTCATTCCTTTCTAGGGATGCTCAGAGCTTTAACAGTGCACTGAGCAAGACCAACCTACAGCTTTTACCTTCCCCCAGTCCTTCATACCCTCTCTCCCAATTCCCATTTAAGGAATTCTCCTATCTGTACCTAGTTGTTGGGCAGAGATGAACATCACAGAAAAGAAGGAAAGAAGGCAAGCAGGAGGGGAAACATTTTTATTTCAGCTCTTGAAAGATTCTGCTCTAACCCTTTCTAATATACAACTCTCTTGTCCTACTCTCCTCCATTAAAATCACAATCTGTGAAAATTTTCTAACAGTTTCTCCTCTAGAAAAGGATCCAAATCCTTGCTTCCAGTTACTTTTGAAATCTGAAACAGTCTACAAACACATAAAGCATACACAGACACAGTCCAGTTGCAACTCCCTGACCAAGAATACATTTAAGTGTCAAACTGTTCTGTAATAAAAGATATTTGGGTGACATTTCAAGGATACACTTTGCCATGGTTTCACAACCAAAATTAGCACCTGAAGATGACCTAGAAATAAAGCTAATCAAAGGAAAAAAGAGCTTTGGAAAACACAGCCAGTGCTACAAATAAACAACATGAATGAGGACAGAGCTGCAGCCACTTGATCAAGTCATCAGAAAAGCAGAATTTAGATCCCGACATTGAAAGAAGTTTCTAAGTGTTCATTGAGTGCTAATCTCCATCATGAAAAGAGGCTACGAACTTAGAGATTCTTACTGCTTATTGATTTTCTCACCAGGGACGCATAATGGAAGAATGATACTGGTGTCATGGAGTATTATCCACCCTTACTTATCGGCAGCCTTCAGCAACCATAGGCTCAGCTTCACAGCAGCCACTCAGTTTCTCCGATTTCTCTGTTGACACAAATTCTGCAGCAGTAAGCATGAAGGGAGCACAGGGACCACATGCTGAAGTTTACTTTGTGAACAAATGTAGAAATCCCCACTGCTGCTCATCAGGAGAGTTCCTTTCCACTATAGGCTACAGGCTTATTCTGACAGGATGGCATGGCATTTCCTCTATGGTTTGCCTGCCAGGAAAGTCATTTCCTATTTTTGTCCTGTTGAGAACTAGTAGAAGCTGGCATTGATGGAGGCTGGGAAGAATTAGAGGCTGGTTTGTCAGTGGTTTAACCAAACATGTGTTTACAATTACCCCACTCATCATGACCTGCCTGTGTAAAACTGCCTTTTTGGAATTTGCCCATGTTCCTTGGGTTTCGCCTCCAAAAAGGCTGAAACCGACTTGCCAAGAAATACATTGTTTGAATAGTACTGCTGGAGCAACAACCGTCCAATAGTTAATATTGTAATCACTAATGCAACTGCTGGACATTAAGATCAACATAACTACTCAACTTGTTGCTGTTGGCCTATGGATGACAGCTTAGCAGCAGGAGGGTAAGATAATGGGAAAACCTCTTGCAGTGATCCCATGGAGTCCAACAAAAGAATACAACAGAAACAGGACACTGCGTTTCTTGAATACCCTACAGTATCTGCCTGCAAGAAGAGAATGCAGAGACCACCACAGTGCTCCCAGAAAACTCATCTCATCATCTCTGCCCACAAGGACCATGACTATCACCATAGTCCCAAAGCTCTTTTCAGAAACACACTGCACAGTATAATTAAGACTTGCAATTCCCCTCACTCATGCCCCCATTCTCACTTTGGGAAAGAATAAGCAGAATCTGTCCTACCTTCATGTGGTAAAGAGAAATTTCTCACTGCTGATCCTTTCTCCAAGAAGAGGTCAAACTATTCTAGCAAAGAAATCTTATCCCATCATATCTGAACCAACATAATGTCAAAGCCAGCAGTCTTGAAAACTAAAAGCTTCAAGAGACTCGTTTTAACCTTCCTCACTATCAATACCATGTGCCTAGGTTATGCCCTATCTAGTCTATCAATCTACAAGCTTGATACAACCTCTGATTTTACTTCATACCATACATCAGAGAACTACACATTTTCCTCTGTTTTCCTCTCTCCAAAGTTATCATCTGATGTCTAAAGATATAACGACTTATCAAAAATTACTTATCAAATGTTTCTGAAAGGCTTCAGAAAGAAAGGAAGGAAAAGGTCCCTCACACTAATTTACGGTATTAATCCCACAATGTATTATCCTTGCTGCTGGAGGTGGTCTCCTACTCCAGTCTTCATGATGGCAAGTTTTTGTTGTAGCCATTCCGGAGTTGTAATCTGCATCACCCCGTGGGTTAACTAATTGGGATGCAATTAGCAGGTTTTATTAAAAGCTCTCTTCAGCTTGTAAATGAGCATTCATGTTAGGTTTTGAGAACCCACATGATTCATCCCGCCTATACTTTCATTCAATCCATATCTAAGTTTCTGGTCCATTTCATTATGGGTTGTTTGCCTGTAAGAACCCAAGCAGCCACATAGCCACCGCTGCCTTCTCCTAACAGGAAAATACTCAGCCAGTGCTTGAAACCTCAAGCTTTTGTAAGTGTCTTCCAACAAGTTTTTAAGTTCACTGGCAGCACTGGCTCCTCACCATTAAGCTGAAATCACTGGTTGTTACAGAGACCAAGAAAGAACTGTTCACAAGGGCACGACTTTAACATAGGGTTTGAACTTGCAATGCCTTCAGCCCCAGTAGCCATGTCCATTGGCTCTCCATGAACTGATCCACCTGTGACGTATGAAGGACCCTAGAAAAGCAAAGGAGGAGATGAGTTTTTAGGCAATCAATGCACACCAGTGTAAATATTCTAAAACTCTTAAGAGATCTTCACAAATTGTAACTGGTGGTGACTCACTTCATGAATTCTTCAATCTTCAGTGCTCCTATGTACATCATAAGCCCAAAACCTGCTAGAAACCACAAACACCACCACTTTCAGATGAATGTGCCTGTATGAAAATTGTAGTGCCTGCCTCTTGCATCAGGTATCTGCTGAAGAGACAGCACTCAGGAGAATAAAGCATGCCAGCAAAAGGATTGTAGAGCATATCCAACCAGATCTCTTGAAGTCAGACTATTCTGGTTGGTTCTCCACTGAAGAGATTAACAGTCTGCTTGCAGACAGGATGTCTCTTATTGATTAAGAGTTTTCTTCTATGCTGCACTCATGGTGGAATTTGGCTTCCCTGGATAGTACTCTCCACAACCACAATGCAACAGAGGAACCATACTGAGTTAATTCGAGAAGTGCTGTCCAAAAAGATCATTCAGTTCAACAGATGGCTTGAGAATAGGAAAAACCTGGCACAGGACTAGTTCAGAAGTGCACAGCTCAACAAGTATAAAGAAAGAAGTCAGTGAGGTGACATCTGTTCACTTGATAATATTATGTTCCATAACAACCAAAGATGTGGAAGAAAAAGTGGTGGGAAGCAAGACTACTTTGCCACATTCAAGCTCAGGTTGCAAAGCACTCTCCTGATCAGCAGGCAGTGCAAGGATAGCAAACCTGTTAACAAAGTTCAGTGCTTACAAAAAGATCCCTTGGTAACCTTGCTCCTCATAATTCCTAAAAAGATTGTGCAGTTTCACTTTTAGGAAAAGGATCTCCATTCCTAGATTTCCCTAGGTGAAGAGTTGCAACTGGTTATTTTGGACATGCCCAGGAGCAGGTCCAGTTTCCAAGAAAAACAATCCTAAGTTCTTAGCCTGCTCTCCTACAGAAGGAGGCTTATGCAATCACTCTGTAGGAAAGCCAGTTGGCAAGTTTCATGCAAGTCTGACAGAGGCAGAAGTCTTGAGAGTTATCTTCCTTGTTTGTGAAAACTCTGGGCCAGATGGGCACATGTAAGAAATGCTGCACTGTGAACTGACATCAATACCCTCATAGCTGAGACAAATCCAAAGAAATGCAGGCTTCCTTAGTCTTATTTTGGACAGAAATGCTGGCTTAAAAAGAAGAAAAGCTTTTCTCTTGACCCCACTAATAAAGTTCACACAGAGGTTTAGAGGCCAGCAGAAATTGGTAAGGTTTTTGCACCACAGTGTTTGCTGTAACTAGTGAAAATTTTACCTGATTAAAATACTTAAGTTCATCTTAATAAGCATCCTGATCAACAGGCACCCCTTCATCTCTCCCTCTTAAAGAAGAGCCCGAGCGCATTCCCCACACACATATACACTTCCCGACACAGAGCTTAGCTGGTCTAAGCAATTTTGCCTAGAAATGTGGCCTCATTTAGCACTGTCACCACACATACAGGGGCACGGCAGAAGGGAGGAGACAAGTGACAGCACAGTCCCACCTGGTGTGACGCTAACCAGGATCCTCCCTGGCTAGCCCGCTGCCACTGCGACACAGTCCTAGGGAAGCTACTGGTGCCTCACAGTCTAGAGGGACATCTGCTAATTCGGTGCTGTCAGAAAACAAATTCCCAACACAACACTCTCATACTGCTGGCAGAAAGCAGCACATGACCCAGCCATGCCTCTCATCCGCCAGCTGGGAACTCCCCGCCTTGGAAGGATCCCTTTACCAGAGAGATCCAGACACTTTTCGCCCATTTCCACCCCAAGCGCAGCTGAGAACACAACCAGATTTCCAAAAAAACCTTTGTAACAATTCTTGCTGGAGCCATTTAACTGCTCTCAAGATAGAGGGCTGCAAATATTTGTTTTATTCACAGAGCGCATGGTATATGCTGAAGCAGAACTGAAAGGCAGAGATCCATTTTGCACTTAAACAGCTCTTTTGGACTGCCTAATAAAAAATACAGGAACATGCTACTGAAATCCAGGTGTGGCTGTATCTGAGGATGAAAGCCAACTCACACAGCAGTAAGGGAGGGGATATTTTGATTAACAAAACCAAGGAAAACCATGAAAGTACCACAAGATCTTTAATATGTAGCCAGGACAAACAAAACCTGCTTTAAGAACAAATAAAGTTCAAGTGAAGAAAATAAATCAGAGTATAACATGGTAAAAATGATCACTGAGGCAAGAGTCAAGGTCTGGTGCTCTGTCAGTTTACCGTTTGCAATAAGGGTTCCAAACACTGCTCTTCAGGCTTTGTTTGCTCGCTCTAGGTTGTGCTGATTTTTTAAGGGTTTGGCTTTGGAGAAAGAAAATCTGAACAGCCTTGATACCAGCATATAGCTGTACAAGGATGGCCAGGGCAATGAGGCTCTCTGCACCAGCTCTCCCTCTTCTGCTGCTCTGTGAGGTAAACCCTCCAAGAAGACTAACACTGCACAGGGAGAGGATCCTGCTGACCTCCTGCACCCTTCCCCAGCCCCAAAATGATCACGAAGCACAGCCAGAACAGTCATTTGAAGTTTCAAGCGTATCTTCCTTTTCCATGCAGGTTTTCTATTCTCCATGTGGTGTTTGTGTGTTTTTTTTTTTAACCTGTCCTCATAACTCATTCCTTTTAATCCTGGGATTAGCCTTGTTGCCCTTCTCTGTACCTTTTCTAGAGCTTTAAGTACAACTAGTCTCTAGAAGCAGGAATAGAGTTGCCATGTTAACGCCTCATTGCTACCCATCCTACAAAAACCTCTTAAAATGAGTAATTGCTCAGGACCTTTATGAAACAATACAATTTCAGCTGTCCCTTAGAAGCTTAACAAGTTGGTAGCTACCCATGTCCCTTCCACACCCTTCTCGCTTCCCCCCTAACACCAAATTCATTCTTCTTTAGTGAAGGGGAAAGCAAACCACATTCTTCAGGGCTGTTTTAGAAACCCCGATCTATGCTGCTCTGACATACCAGCAACACATGTTCCCATTTCAACAAACGGGAACATTTCATGCAGACCACCACTTCAGATGGAGTGGGGCTCAAGGCTGCTGAATCAGCACTTTCCATCCTGCTGGCAATACAAAGTTATGCGACGCTTCAAAGGGAGAAGGGGGGGAGTGGGGGGCGGGGGGCGCTGGCACTTAAG
>NW_010397699.1:2143-4179 GCF_000710305.1 Buceros rhinoceros silvestris | reverse complement strand
GTGGGGGCATGTGTTGGTGGGTGCCCCCTGGGAAGTGGGAAATGGGGTGTGGGTGCTCCTGTGCACCCCAAGGATGGAGGAGCTGGGGTGTGGGTGCTCCTGGTGCACCTTGTGGTGGGGGAGCTGGTGTGTGGGTGCTTCTGGTGGCACTCAAGGATGGGGGAAATGGGGTGTGGGTGTTCCTGGTGCAGCCCAGGGAGGGGGACCTGGGGGGCTGCGTGAAGGCAGCAGCACGGGGAGATGCAGAGTTGGGTCGGGGGCAGCTGGTGCTGTGTGTGGGGAAGGTTTGACCTTTGGTGTTTGCTGGAGGGGAGGAATTTCTCGCGCTGGGTCTGGCGTCGCATCGTCCTCTCAGTTGACCTTGACTTTTCAGAGCCCAGCTGAGACATTTTGCGGGGAGGTGACGGCAGAGATGGGGTATCCGATCCCTGCCAGGGCCTGGGAGACAAACTGGCTCTGGGGAGACCCTCACGGAGGGGAGTTGTGGACTTGGGGACCAGGCTGGGATCTGCAGCTGGATCTGGTTGCATCCCCACCTCAGCTGCCCCATAGGTGTGGAGGAGCAGGTGCTGGGGAGCTGCCCCATGGGAGATGCTGGGGGATGCAGAGGGGAGCAGCTGGGCAGCAGCACTGGTTCCTGAGACTCCATGTTCTTGGCGCAGGGACTGGCCGTGGTGACGAGATCCCCAGCTGGGTGCTGATGCTGCCCGGATGGGTGCTGATCCATTAAACACCAGTGCTGGGAACCTTCCCACATGGGAAACCCACGTAGCAGGTGGCTTTGTGCTGTGCCTCAGTTTCCCCATCTGAGTAGCGAGACCCTGTGACTCCCAGACCCCTCCATGGCGGCTGGGAGCAGGATCCCTTAACTAAACCCTCTTGTGTATGGAAAATAAAGGAGATCCTGGTGCGGCCAGAGCAGACCCGGGCGGGAGGCGGCTCTGCAAGCCCTCGGGTCTTGCTCGGAGCGCAGCTCCAAATTGAATTCCTCCCCAGCTGCAGATGGCCGCGAATTCAATTTTCCCAGATCCTATCAGAGGCTGATAAACGAGCTCCCTAATCACCACACAGATCCCATCAGTGCCCGCCGCTGGGAGGGGATGCGGGAATGTTGCGTTTCCCCTTCCCAATCCCACTGTGATAGGACCCAGCTGTCCCTGTCCCTCTGAGCCCCTCTTCAGCTGTGTCCCCTGGGAAAGAGGTTTTGAGCCTTGGCATGGCTTGTCCACCGCAAAACATCTCGGAAAACCCTTAAAACCCAGCTGGGAGGTGCTGGTGGCCGGTGGGGACGGGATGGGAACAGTGTGCCAAGGGAAGCCTGGGGAGGCGCCTGGTGCCAGCTCCATCCCGGGACCCTGTGGCAGCGATGCTCAGCCCGATGCCCAGCTCTGCCACCGGTGCCAGCGCCAAAGGCTTGGTAGTGGCCACCCTCAGCAGCTGGGTGCCATGGTGGGCACGGTGACTGCTATAAATGTCTGCGTCCCTCAGGATGAAGGTGGTCGGTACCAGGGATGCAGTTTCCCTGTGGCTGCCTCAGGAGGATGATGAGGGCTCCAGTGCTGTGGCTGTGACACAGGGAGGGTATGAGGTGCCCGTGGAGTGACAAGAGGGTTTCAGGGACCGGTGTGGCTTTACCGTCTTTCTGCCCAGAGCTCTAGCACGGTGCTGGCATCACCTGCTGGGAAGTGGCTGGTGGTCCAAGGGGATGCTTGGCCAGGACCATTTTCTGCCCTGAGTTTGCAGGATGGCCCCAGCTGCACCCCCATCGCACCCATGGGATCACCCTGCTGGGTCTGGGCACTCCCTTGGGTCCTTGTCCCCCTCCTCACCATGGGACATGAGTTAGGGACAAGTGACTTGGGGCTGTGTGGGGTCCTTGTCCCTCTCCCCACCACAGGACATGGGTGAGGGACAAGTGACGTGTAGCTGAGCAGTAGAGACCCCCAGCCCTTTCCAGCTCTTATCAACAACTAATTAGTGGCAAAATCATTTGGCTGGCCTGGCCGGGAACGGCTGGTCCCAGAAGGGCCCAAAGG
>NW_010397699.1:1355-1897 GCF_000710305.1 Buceros rhinoceros silvestris | reverse complement strand
GGGGGATGACCCGGGGAGCAGCCCCAAAGGGCTCGGGGCGGGAGGTTAGAGGTTGGAAAATCCGCTGATTAAGTTGAAAAAGCCCCATTTGGAGTCCATGGTGGCCCCGGGGAGTGTTGGGCCACCTGGGCCCAGGCTGGGCAAATGCCCTGGGCAAACACCTCGGTGCAAATGGCCCCGTGCAAATGCACTGTGCCAACCTCCTTGTGCCAATGGCCTCGTGCAAGCTGTCCCACGAAGACCACCCCTCGAAGACCACACCTTGAAGTCCAGTTGAAAAAGCCCCATTTGGAGTCCATGGTGGCCCCGGGGAGTGTTGGGCCACCTGGGCCCAGGCTGGGCAAATGCCCTGGGCAAACACCTCGGTGCAAATGGCCCCGTGCAAATGCACTGTGCCAACCTCCTTGTGCCAATGGCCTCGTGCAAGCTGTCCCACGAAGACCACCCCTCGAAGACCACACCTTGAAGTCCACTCCACGAAGACCATCCCATGAAGAACACACCTTGAAGTTCCACGAAGACCACCCTGCGCAGCCCACCCT
>NW_010397699.1:0-1203 GCF_000710305.1 Buceros rhinoceros silvestris | reverse complement strand
GGATTCCGTTGCGCGCCGCCCTTCTTCGCTGGCCTCTGCTGTGATTATATGGCGGCTTCGTCAGCTGGGACTCACTAACAGACCGAAAGCACCTGAAATCATTATTAAAACACTGTTTAAGGAGCAGCAAACAGCTCACGCCGGTGCTGTTAGGCAGCTCGTAGCGGTGGTTAAGGCTGCTGTTAAGTGCGATGGGCTTGAGTGGGGCTGGGGCGTGGGCGAGGAGGGATGGTACCCTGTTCTGGGCCCAGGACAGCCCTTCCCACCCCAACCCAAGCTCAGCTGGGGAAACTGAGGCAGGCGTGGGTGCACAGGGCTCCCAGCATGGGGTTTTTCTTTGGGCGGCTCATCCTGCAGGCCTTGGGAAACCTCAACCTGTCTCGGTGCCAGGCTGCTGCCCTCCAGCTCCTCATCTATCTGCTGCAACAGGATCCTGGGCAAATGACCATGGGGAGGCAAGAGCCATCCCAGAAGTGTTTCCTTCCCGTTTATGCTCATTATCCCCCCTATAAAAGATGAGGTAATTAAGGAGCTACTTCGGGTTACAGGTTGCTGCTGCCTGATTAGATTAAAGCAATGTAATTTGGGACCGACAGCAGGGCTCTAATGCGGGCTGGGCAGGCTGGGAGGCGATGGATGTCTTCCCGGCTCTCCCCTCCGTCCGTCTGTCCCCCCCCATCCCTCCATCCACTGCCTCCCCAGCCATGCTGCTGGGCCGGGGGGAGCGTTACTGGGGCTGCCGCCCCCCTATCCCCACCGCGAGGGAGAGGATTCCCCTGGGGAATGGTGGCTCTGAGGCTGCAGGAAGGATCCTGGAACAGCAGGGGGGAACATCCAGGGGCCAGGGTGACAGGGACCTCAGCTCCTGCTTGTGGTGGGTCCTGCTGCCTTCAGGAGTGGCTTCCCTGCTCCGTGCCTCGGTTTCCCCACTCGTGCCATGGTGTTTTCGCTCTGTGCTTGCAGCTGGCTCCAGCCCTGCTTGTTGTCAGCTCAGTTCCTGCTTGCGGTGGGTCCTGCTGCCTTCAGGAATGGCTTCGCTGCTCCGTGCCTCAGTTGCCCCGCTCGCATCTCCGTGCTCTCGCTCTCCGCCTGCAGCAGGCTCCAGCCCTGGCCCTGCTTGTTGTCAGCTCCGTGTTGCCAACACACAGCCAGAGCTCGGCTATATTTAACTGCTGCTGCCGGAGCACGAAGCCTGTGCAACCG
>NW_010397698.1:0-859 GCF_000710305.1 Buceros rhinoceros silvestris | reverse complement strand
TAGTCCTGGGGGTCCGGGCAGGGGTCATCAGTGATGAAGTAAACAGTCTTCCTCGGGTGGCGCATGCTCAGTTTCATCTGGAGGCTTGTCAATCACCAGAGTATCTCTTTTGTATCCATTCCTCCTATACTGGCTATGGTTCCTTTTCCCGCCATTAGGCCTGTTCTGTTACTTGTACCCATGCTTCTCAGCCCGCCAGTTGCTCCACCAATCACGTAGCTGTATCCGTGCCTCTCCTCCCGCCTGTTGCCTTGCTGATCACTTAGCTGTATCTATGCAGCTCAGCCCTCCTATTGCCTTGCCTAGCTTTTAGCTAGCCATCCTCTCCACAGTGCCCCCAAGTGTCCTTTAATATTTTAGCAACTTATAACTTATTTACAGTCCCCATATCATTCCCCCCTTTTCTTACCCCTGCCCACATCTGTAGCAGACCCCTCCCCAAGGGAATTCTTCTTACAGACACAGCAGGGAAGACTTAAAGTTTCTCCAACCAGTTAAGCCAAGAAATAAAACCATAGACTTTTTAACTGATAGAACAACTGCTTTATTAACTCAAGTAACAGCTTTGGAAACACATATGATCATCACCATCCACAACAATTGTGGTAATAACAGTAAATGGCTACTATAAACAAAATCAAACCAATGATCAGGCCAAATGCCAAAACACTGAGTAGTGTCACTCGCATATGGTCCATCCTGGCCACGTTCAAGTCACAAACTGAAAGGAAAAAAAGTATCTTTGTCCTATATGAATAAAGATTGAAAAAAGTTTTCGGGATCAAGGGTACTAACCTTATTGGCTGCCCCAGATAACAGCGCGATTCACTAATTTCTTCAGCGCGGTGCTTTGTAACAG
>NW_010397697.1:0-524 GCF_000710305.1 Buceros rhinoceros silvestris | reverse complement strand
CAGTGCAATGTCTACGCCTCCAGGCTGGCGCTGCCGCAGGACCTGCAAGCCGCCCGTGCCCTCCTGGTGGTGGCCATTGTCTTGGCCATCCTGGGTTTAATGGTGGCCATCGTGGGCGCCCAGTGCACCCGCTGCGTGGAGGATGAGAGCACCAAAGCCAAGATCACCATCGTCTCCGGTGTCATCTTCCTCCTCGCTGGCGTCATGAACCTCATCCCCGTCTCCTGGTCAGCCAACACCATCATCCGGGATTTCTACAACCCGCTGGTGCTCGATTCGCAGAAACGGGAGCTGGGCGCCTCGCTCTACGTGGGCTGGGCAGCCTCCGCCCTCCTGATGCTGGGGGGGGGCCTGCTCTGCTGCTCCTGCCCCCCCAAAGAGGACAAGTACCCCACTGGTAAGGTGGCCTACTCCGCCCCGCGCTCCGCCGTCACCAGCTATGACAAGAGGAACTATGTCTGAGCCCCGCCAGGAACCCCCACGACCCCTCGACATTCCACCCCGACCCCAACACCTCCCTGGGA
>NW_010397696.1:0-1563 GCF_000710305.1 Buceros rhinoceros silvestris | reverse complement strand
TCCCCCTCCAGGAACAGATCAAACTTGTTAACATTTAAAAAAAAACACTTGAAAATACCAGAAAACTTAGAGATCTTCTGTAAACATGATTGCTCAGAGCTGCTGCAGAACATGTCGGCAAATTAAATCCCTCAATTGAGATGTATGCGCTCCGGTCCTATCTGCCTTCCAACAAACTAGTTTTAATGAGAACTATCAAATTCAGAACTGAACATATTATTTTCCCAAGTTTTTGACAGCTTCCTGACAACTGCTGACAGATGACAGAGCCACAGAAAGGCTATTTAGTTTTGTCTCTGCAATGAAGAGGGTTTTGGTAGTTTGTTCTATGTGTTCCTAGCTAGATTTTGAAACTGTTCCTTCACCAAACTAATATAATAGTAGTCAATAATAATAAAACAGAACCATCCCCTATTAATATGCCACTGCCAGTCTCTTGTTAAGAGTTGGCTGTGGCTGAACCCAGCAGTCCTCTTGTGATGTACTGTGCCCATGAGCAATTCCTGAGTAAAGACTATGGGACAAAAATAATCGAGACCTATATGCTACAGTTTATTTTTTGTGGGTGTGCGACTGTACCTACTTGTTAAGAGTTGGCTGTGGCTGAACCCAGCAGTCCTCTTGTGATGTACTGTGCCCATGAGCAATTCCTGAGTAAAGACTATGGGACAAAAATAATCGAGACCTATATGCTACAGTTTATTTTTTGTGGGTGTGCGACTGTACCTACATCAAAGCCCTCTGAAGTCAGCATGACTCTGAGCCTAGCTTGAAGCCTGCTTGGAGCCTGCTCCAACCAGGGCTCATCATGGTGCTGTGGCACTGATGAGATATACAGTGAAAGCTGCAGTAAGGAGCAGGCACCTTCACAGATCCATTGCCTAGTTGACTGTTTACTTGTATCTCTAAATTTTCTAAGATGAATTTGTTTCACTTTCCTTAAAGCTACCTCTACTATACAAACAATGAGTTTTGCTTGTGCTTTGGATAGTCGCTTAAGACAGGTTTCATTGTGTAAATTTGTGTGCACAAGCTGTCTTCAACTCTCACGATAAGCAGGTATCTCCTGTGCAGAGAGGCAACGCTTACAAAAAGGACATTCATTGTCCCAACAGAGAGCAGAAGACAATGTCCTTGTCCCTCACTTTTTAATGGAAGAATATAACTATATAAGCCGAGAGCCACACTGCCTACCAGATGAAACCTGCCACCTCTGCTGTTTGAAAAACAGCTCTCATTCTTTCTCCTCCGCTGTTTGAAAAACAGCTCTCATTCTTTCTCCTTTAATCACTCAGAACAACGTTATTTTTAACCCTCAAGAAGGAATTCCTTGAAAGTCTCTGTTTGGTTTTTATCTATTGTTCCACAGGTTCTTTGGCAGCTGATGGCTTGGTTTCATCTTTTATAGAACTAAAATTTCATTCTAACATTTTATTGGGTTTTTTGTCTTTAAATTATGGCGTGCAGAAGTACAGCCTTCACCTGCTATTTTTTTTTTTTAAGAAAAAGATACTGCATCTTTAATGAAAGAAAAAAGTGTCAATATAATGTATTACTGAATGC
>NW_010397695.1:1198-1418 GCF_000710305.1 Buceros rhinoceros silvestris | reverse complement strand
CTGCTGAACTGGTAGAAACAGCGAGGGAAAAATAAACCTGGCTTCACCACTGGGGCTTTTGCTTTGGTTTTGCACCGTAAGTGAGGTTTTTTGCACTCTGCCGGCTGAGTGTCTGGGATCGTGATGGAGCTCCCACGGCTGGTGACCTGGTCCTGGTTTTGGCACGGCTGAAAATGGCTCAGGTCTGTCAGCAAACGTGGCTTCGCAGCCGGAGGGTGAT
>NW_010397695.1:0-1065 GCF_000710305.1 Buceros rhinoceros silvestris | reverse complement strand
TGTGCGGATGGGTGACTGCAGAGGAGTGGTGGGGCACTGGGACAGGACGACGGGACTCACAGGGGCTCTTGCTCCCGGGCCTGGGGCACTGGGGGTGTCAGCGGCATCGTTTTGGGGTGCAGCCCTGCTCCTCGGGGACTCTCAGTGCTGTGGCCTCTCCCTCTCACAGACGGCAGCGCGGTATTTCGGGGGTGCTTCCGCCGGCCGGACAACATCTCCATCGCCTTGCCCGTCAGCCGGGTCATGCTGAACATGTCGGTGGACAAGTGCGTGGACTTCTGCACTGAGAAGGTATCAGAGGGCCGGGGGGTGGGTGCAGGTCGAAATCATCTCAGTCATCATCGGAAAGGGCCACACTGTGTAAATTTTAATCCGATTTAGTGTCATAATTTTGTGTATCCACATCACAAAGGATCGGATTGATGCGTTTCTGCTGCAGGGGGGAACTGGACCACAGCTCGCCACGGGGCAGCACCCGCTGCCGGCCCTGACCGCTCCCCGCAGCTTTGACCCCCAGCAGGCAGCAACCGCCCTGGGGGGTGGCTGGGTAGGAGCATCGCGGGGTCCTGCTCCGGTCCAGGGATGCTGCGGTGCGGTGTGAGATGGTGGGGAATAAACCATCACACCAGTTAAATACGAGCGGCTGCTCCACTGCTGGTTCCACTTTCCCATCGCTGCCGGGAGAGCTCGGGGGCGGGAGGTGTGAGTAACTGGAGCCCCTTGGCGCTGTCTCAGCGTGGTGTTACGTCTCCTGTCAGCCACTGAACAGGCCTCGTAACTCCAGGCTTGGAAATGCCAGCAAGGGACTGTCTGGTGGCAAACTTACAGCGGATGTGCCACCATGGCTCTGCCTGGAGCACCAGCGCCTGGTGTGTCACCTGTGTCATGGGACAGCTGAGGCTTGGGTGGCTTCGGGTGTATGCAACAACCTGCCCGAAGGATGCTGCAGCCCACCCTGCGCTGCACTGTGGGGCTGGGGCTGCGAGGATGAGTGAGGGGGCAGAGGAAGGGTCTGCCGCAGGCGATGGGGATGGTGCCACCGGCTGCCCTCCCTTTGCGCGTCCC
>NW_010397694.1:5056-5509 GCF_000710305.1 Buceros rhinoceros silvestris | reverse complement strand
GATTCATTCAATCCCGGCTGTCCGAGGGATTCCCGACACCTCCAAGGGGACAGCTCTCCCCTGGGGAAAAAGCGTCAGGGGCATTGTGCTCCTCCAGCCCAGCAGTGGTTGCCTCAACATGTCCTGAAGGGCCTTGCCCCGGTCATTTGGACAAGAGGCTGTTGGTGGGGCTCACGGGGGGGCCCGGCGCATTCACACAAACCTCTGCCCCTGGCAAAGCAGGGCTGAAAACAGCACGAAACCTCGGGCGCTGGTACAGGGGTCTCCAGACAGAGCTGATCCACGTCAGCTCACCGGTTATTTCAGGCCACTGGTCGATTCCAAGCGTGGGCCCTGGTGTGCCTCCTCACCTCCCCTACCTCCGCCTGAACCACCTGGTCCCTCAGCCCACCCTGGGAGGGTGATGGCCAAGAGCAGGGTGCACGAGCGGTGTTGCGGCTTACCCGGAGCGCA
>NW_010397694.1:4166-4520 GCF_000710305.1 Buceros rhinoceros silvestris | reverse complement strand
GGAGCGCCGTGTTCAGCAGTGCCCCAGCAGCACCAGAACACCCCGTAACACGTGCTTGCTTCTGAAGGCAGGCTGAACCCTCATCCTCCAGCTTCGGCGTGCTCCGCAACAGGTCACGCTCTTGACTGACTGTATCTCCTGCGGCAGAGGAGTCCGCCCCACTGCTTCCTGGGGAGGAGGGAGAGATGTGTTACCAGCATGGGAAAATTTGCCCTTTTACAGTAACTGCATGTAATAACATCTTGCACGTCCCCTTTCATCCTGTGGCGCTGCTGATGCCTTATCCAGATGAGACGCCCTGAAAGCGCAGCTACCACCGGCACGGAGCAGACAACCTGTTTACAAGGCAGCCCA
>NW_010397694.1:3629-3957 GCF_000710305.1 Buceros rhinoceros silvestris | reverse complement strand
GCCAGTATTGTTCTGAATCAGGATAACAAGGCACTTCCGCAGCCCCTTCCTTTGGGAATCCCAAGAGGTCCTTGTCCTCCCCCTGCTCGAGGGGAAGTGTGGCACCAGCGGGTGAAGCGACTGTCTGTGGGACACCAGCGTTCATGGGGAGGAGGGAAGCTGGGGCTGACAGAGCTTTTCAGCCCCAGTTTGAAGACGTCCATCGATAAAGCAAGTCCACAGCCCACCCTGACCCCTTGCCAGCGCAGGTGCTGGCCCGCGTGCTCAGCACGCCGTGCAGCCAGACGGCATGGCCCCCACCTCCCACCAGCCTCCCGCTGCGCCCAGG
>NW_010397694.1:3214-3490 GCF_000710305.1 Buceros rhinoceros silvestris | reverse complement strand
CCGCTGCGCCCAGGCTCTCCCTGCCTGCAGACGGGCCTCTCTCAGACCTGGCTGCACCCCGTCGCACTCTTGGACTGTCAAATGTCTCCTGCCTCTTTTGCTCACATGTGCAAGTGGCTGAACCACGCATAGGAATCTCCTCTCCCAGCCCCACAGCGCTCTGTCGCTATTCACAGTCTCCTCTCCTTCCTCTCTCCACCTCCAGCTCCTGCCCCAGCCACGGACCCCTGCCTGCATCGTTCCCTCCGGTGGCCGCTGCAGCGAGGGACAAGGTTC
>NW_010397694.1:2945-3174 GCF_000710305.1 Buceros rhinoceros silvestris | reverse complement strand
CGGCCCTTCTTCCCACTGGCTGCAGAGGGGCCGGGGTAACCAGTGCACGTCTGGTCTGCCTCCAGACGTGCCACCTTCCCTTCTCCTCCCGGCAAGCCCCGCCAGGAGATAAACCCTGCTCGACATTCCCGAGCCACTGAGTCACCCGGAGCCGTGCCCAGCCGAGGATGGGCACCTGAGTCCCGGCGGCGGCGAAGCAGAAAGATTCACCGTCCTGCACACGTCCTGC
>NW_010397694.1:2309-2788 GCF_000710305.1 Buceros rhinoceros silvestris | reverse complement strand
TCCTGCGTGCTGGGCAGCGGGAGCCACCGTCACATATTTAGCCAGCAAATTCCAGCAGCAAACACGGCCAATGAGGGTCAAGGGGACAAAAGGGTGTCCATGCTTTTTGCAGCACGTACTAGTAAAAGTGACACTCGTCATCGGCCCCGTGTATCCACAGCGGGGGTGTTTGCTGGCACTGCCAGCTCGAACATCAGTCCATTTTAAGGAGGGACAAGGCTACTGGCGAGATGGGAGAGGCAGCACAGCAGCTGCTGGGGGTGCAGCAGGGGAGTGGGCTTCGTGTGACAAGGACCAGTGCTGCTGTGCTGCAGAGCCGCCCCAAAGCAAAGCGTTTGTCACCTGTGCCGGGCCAGCGCGCCACTGCCAAGGCCGCTCTGCGAGCTGCCAGGACAAAGCACTATCCAGGAGGGCTGAGCCCGGCCCCAGGGCAGCCCGTCCTGCCAGCAGGCTCTCCCACCGCCCCAAGCCCACCGTCT
>NW_010397694.1:1759-2147 GCF_000710305.1 Buceros rhinoceros silvestris | reverse complement strand
GGCCCCAGCCAGGCCTCCGGTCCCGCTTGCTGTCACAGGACATGCCAAGGGTGGCTCTTGTGCAGGCTGCAGGGCCGCACGGGGACCCCACCATCTGCAGTGGGCCCACAGGACAGAGGAGTACCTGTGCCACGTCCCACCCCAAAAACACTTTTGTAGGGTGGGGAGGCTTGTGCAGCGGGGGCAGACGCTGCCCTTTCACAGAAGAGCCCACGGGAGCTGCTTTGCACAGTGGGAGCATAACTAATGCCTCTGGAGCTGAGGGGCTTTGTCCCTCCTGTCATCTGCCAGCTCAGGAGCCCCAGGGCCTCCAAACGCCCTGTGCTCCCTGCCAGGGGTGCAGGGTGTGTGTCCACCCCGCATCCACAGCGGTGGCTGCAGGCACCGC
>NW_010397694.1:0-1655 GCF_000710305.1 Buceros rhinoceros silvestris | reverse complement strand
TGGCTGCGCCCACCGGCTCTCCCCTCCTCCTGCAGACAGAGGAACCACCGGTAGCCCTGAGCATGTCCCGGGACAGGGACAGACACTGGCTGGGTTGCTCACCTTCTCATCAACCCCCCTGCCTCTGGGATGGCCTCTGGAGTGGGAAGAGGGACACAGAGGGACACAAAGGGGAGGGAAGAGCCCCGCTGTGCCTGTGCTGTGGCATCCTCCCTGGGGGGGACAAGCCAATGCGGCTCATTCCTCCAAAGCAGAGCAGGGTGACCAAGTGGCTGCTCCTGGCCCAGGAGGGGATTCCTCACCGCACATGAAAGGAAGAGGAGGAGACGAGGGGCATGTCTCCTCTCCTGAGACTGGTGCTCCTGGTGAAGCAGGCAAAGCGAGGGCAGCCTTCCTCTTCCTTTCCATCAGGGCGGAACAGGCACCAGGTGAGCCTAGACGAGGGGGGCAGGATCTGTCCCCACGCCAGCACCAAGCATTCGGGTGTCTCCGGTGCTCGGGAGGTTGCCTCGCCTGCTGACGGCGAGGGGAAGACCTGCGGTACCAGCGCTGGGGATTTTGGAACAGCGCTTCACCCCGGCTCTGCATCCTTCCCTTGACGTCTCTGCCCCCATGGGCTCACCCGGCTGGTGATGTGCAGGCTCCCCCTCAGAGTACCCGCTTGCCCCTCAGCCTTGGCTGGAGACCAGGGCGTTTTCCTCTCAGCTTTGCTCCCGATACCCTCTCAGCAACCCCTCCTCTCCCTGCTCTGCCGTCTCAGCCTGGCTGGGGCACGACACAAAACATGACGCTGCACTGGGGAAGTCTGGGCAGCTCAGCATATCCCAGGGCCAGTTACGTCTCTTCTGCGGGGTGGTGGAGGTCTGCTCTGTAGCTGAAGGTGCTTCCCAGGGGACATTTTCCAGGCATGGACCGGGCTCGAGGACTGACAGAGACTCCCTGGCAGATCACCAGGCTGAGGACCCGTTTAAAGCCTCGAGGCAGCAGTGGTCGGACATTCACAGGCAGTGACAGGGTCCATCCGCTCCTGGTGAGCTCAAGCTTTCCAAAGGACAGCTCTGATTGCTGCAGTTCCAGAGAACAATCTCTGGTTTTCTTCTATTTTTATGAGCATATGATAGCACTTCGATATGAAATTACTTGTTTTGCTGCATTACTTGGTATTTACAGCCAGGCTCCAAGCCACCCGAGGACAGTGGAAAGTCTGCCACTAACCTCAGCAGCCGCTGGCCCAGGCCCATCATCGGGCACTGTCTTTCTTGGTTTGCATCCATTGTGCACGCAGCAAAAAGGGAGGAAAAAAACCATCCTCGCATGTCAAACCAGATGAAAATCCATCTGCAAAGCCATGGAAAATATTAAGGGATGATCCACATGTGAAAAGTTTGCAGGTTTAAAATCTGCAGCGTCACCGAGATTCCCGTTCTTCTGCAGCCCTTGAAATTTCCACCCGCTTCGGTTGTCTGTGAGAACAGCGAACGTCTCCAGGCAGTGGGGCTGGGATCAGTACAATCGCTGTTCGCGTGTGTGGAGTGACTGACGCAGATGTTTTCACAATGGATGCTTTATGAAAAGACAAAATACTTCCAAACTAAGCAGGCAGCGTCGCTCGCATGAAGGACAGCTTCCAAAGCACCCGTCGTGCCCCGCAGAAG
>NW_010397693.1:34780-35032 GCF_000710305.1 Buceros rhinoceros silvestris | reverse complement strand
CCCCTTCGCGGCAGGGCCTGTGTGTGCCGCGGGCCCTGGCGCGGGGTGCGGGTGCTCCCCAGGAGCTGTGTGTGTCCGGGAAAGGCCTCGAGGCCTCCTGGCTCTCTAGGCCGAGACACGGGTCAGGGAGGAGGCATGCTGGCTGCTGCCAGCAAAACCTGGGCTGACCCGGTTTATAAATAGCCCCTTTGGGAGGCTGTGACCGCCCGGGGCTCGGACGGGGGCTGCCAGATGGTTTTACCCCCTGTTTTG
>NW_010397693.1:31981-34655 GCF_000710305.1 Buceros rhinoceros silvestris | reverse complement strand
CCGTGGAGTGAGATCAGCTGGGGAGAGGCAGGTTTAACCCCCTGATGAGGGCAAGGGCTCTGGCCTCACCTCTCAGGGCCATATGGGATCTGTTCCGGGGGGTCCTGGGTCCAGCCCTGCCGAAGGAGCTGATCCCTTTGGGCAGGAGCCGTGGCCCATTCAGCAGGGGTTGCATTTGCTGCACGGACTCTTGGTGTAATCTTTGTCTGAGGCATGTTTGTGAGGTCATTTCTCCTAAGCAGGAGAAGAGCAGCAGGCTGGTCTTGTAGAAGAGCTTTTGCAAATTGCTGCTGAGCCTGAACTGCGTCCGCTTGGGAAGGAATTGCTCAGTAAACCTCCACCCGGGCCCCATCCTTAACCTGTAAGTCCTGCACCTGGGCTCCCTTAGCCCCACACTCCCTGGATGAAGCAACTGGGCTTTGACCACAGCCTTTTCGGGGTCTCTGCAGATTAGCACCTATACTGTAGCTTTGTACAGCCGGGGATGAATCATGGATGCCCCCCACAAACGCAGCTGTAATCCACGTTAGGTGCCAAAAACATCTTTATTAGCAAAGTGTACACTAAAACTCCAGAGAAAGAGATGCTCACAGTTTTACTACTCTCAGAGGGAGCTTGATACATTACTTGAGCAGGCAGCCTAGGACTGTCACAGCATCTAACCGAACAGCGAGGTGGCAGTGCTAAGTGGGCTTCTCCTAGGGGGGATGCTGCGGGAGTCTGCGGGGAAAGGGCTGGGCAGGAGGAAGCATCTATCAAACCTTTATCAAAAGAGAGAAGCTGGGGGGAAGGGCTGGAGCTGAGGTGTCTGGGGATTTCTGGGATTGTGCTTTTGAGTGTTGTGCTTTAAGCCCAGGCCAGTGACCAGTTGGGTTTATCTGGGAGTTGTGGGATGTGTGCTGGGGTTTGCAAGGCGTGATCAGCCTCGCTGGAGAGGTCGGTGCCCTAGGACTTGTGCTGAAGCATGCTGAAGTGGCAGGGGCTGTTGGCCCTTAGTTTCTCAGTGGCAGTCAAGTAGAACAAGGATAGCTTCTGTCCTCGGTCCTTGTCCTGGGCTTCCCACCTGCCGCTCCCCCAGTACCGCGCTGCGGAGATCTCCTCCTCCTCCTCTGGTGGCTACCCGTTCTGCAATGCCCACAGGCTCTGCTGGGCTAAGCCCAGAACCACGCAATGGTCCCTGCTCCAAAGAGCTGACAGCAAAGTGGCCTCGCAGCTAAGAGCCGTGGAGTTGTTTTCCAGTGGCCGTGGCTCACTTGGCTTGCGCCGTTCTCGAGAGGAAGCCTTGGCAAGGAAGAGGCGGTGGGTACCATTTGGCCTAGCTTGTTGGCGGCCATAAGAAAGAACTGCTCTGGGTTCGTTACAATGTGCAAATGAAATCTATTCTATGGGAACCGCTGGAAAACGTTGATCTTGGAAGCCAGCCACTCTACGCTTCCTTTCACGGTGGCAGAAGACAGCTACAGATTATTCCCCTGAGCCAATGGCATTGTCCTCTGTCTTACCCTTGCAGTCAAAATCAACGTCAACTGACCGAGCTTGCAGTTGAGGTTCCTCTTGACTTGCTTTGCAGCCCCATGTCTCTAACTTCCAGGAAGCACTGGGTCGGAGAGGTGTCTCTGAATGTCCTGGTGCTCGGAAGATGCCTCCAAGTGCTCAGGGAGGGAAGGGAAACGAGAGCCCCGGAAGAGTCCCTGGGTGTTTGGTGCCCCTTGGTGGCGGGGCTCTGGATTTGGGAGAGGTGGGGAATGGTGCTCCTGCTCGGAGTAGACTGTCATAGTTTCATCGGATACCACAGGGAGGTGCATCCCGCTTGAAAAGGAGTCCCTGGACTTCAAGTGGAACTTTTCTACCTCCGTGTAGCTTGGACTTTGCTGGGAAAGGAGGAACCAGGTGGGTTATGGCAAAAGCAAAACAAGGTCGCCACGCTCCCTCCTCACCCCATCAGGCCCCAAGCCCTAAAATGGTATTTTTCGCCTGAGGAAGCTTCAGAGCAAGGGAACCCACTCCCCTCCCTGCCGATGGGACAACCCGGTAGTGCAGGAGGTGGCAGCCAGTGCTCCCAAATCAGCGATGCACTGGGCACAAGCACCTCTAGGTAGATCTGCTCCCATTTCAAGACCCCTGGGCTTGGCCAGGACACACAAGTGCTTGGCTGTGCTTTGCGTGCAGGGAGGCTGGAGTGAACTGCTGGCCCTCCAGGACGTGTCTGCTTGGGGCAGCAGGAAGCTCAGCCAGTGCTGAGCCAGGAAGGGTGACCTTACCTGTCCCGGGGTTGTTGTCGTCTCCTTGTCCTCCAGGGGTGTGCAGGGGGTGAGCGGCTCCAGGCTCCGCGGGAGGATGCCATACATGGCCAGGTTGTGGGAGGACGGTGAGATGGGGCTGTATGCGGGTGGCACTTGGGACAGCTGGCGCTGCAGGAGCTGGAGGATTATGTTAATGTCTGATGACATCCTGGACTCCAGCCTGGGGACAGAGCAACCTGGCGTTAGCACGGTGCATGCTGCTGCATCCCACAAGAGCCAGACCAGCAGCTGGGCAGGGAGGCACTGAGGAGGAGGAGGAGGTTGATTGAGGAGGAGCCGATTGAGCTGCCCGAGGGTGATGCTGCTTTGCCTGGTGCTGCTTGGCGAGGTTTTCAGCAGAGCTTCAAACCAGCACTGCCACGGAGAGCTCG
>NW_010397693.1:31313-31806 GCF_000710305.1 Buceros rhinoceros silvestris | reverse complement strand
ATCTCTCTCCTGCCACACTCAATCATCCTCTGCCCAATTTTTTTGTGGAACCACGGTGGGATCTGGAGCGGGGAACTGGACAAAGCTAAAACTACCCCAGAGGGGGAAAATTGTGTTGGTTAGTTTTAATCTGGATCAATTCTTCAGGCTGGCTGCCTGTGCTGACAGATGGGAGCAAGGCAAGTTGATGCCAATGGGTTTTAACTGAGGAATAGAAGGAAATGGAAAAGTGGAATAAGTCCCTTCCTTTTGCCTTGTCTGTGATTGAAAGGAGCAGCTCTGGCAGGAGTGGGCACAGCCCCCTCGCAGGCAGCAGTCGTGGCAGAGCCAGGAGTGGGTGGGAGATCCAGCCCCTGCTGCCGGGGACGGCAGGTTGGCGAGACACCAAAATACGTGTGTGGGCCCTGCGCGGAAGGAGCTCCACGGGGCAGCAGCCGTGGGCGGGAGGGCCAGCCGCTCGGGTGCGTGCTGCGGGCGGCCCTTAAACCACCGT
>NW_010397693.1:24498-31248 GCF_000710305.1 Buceros rhinoceros silvestris | reverse complement strand
GAAGTTCCCCCTGGGGGTAACAGCCGGGGGCGGGGGGGCCAGCCGCTCGTGTGCGTGCTGCTGGCGGCCTTTAAACCCGCGTCTCTGGTGTGAGCCCCTCCTTCTCGTCCAAAAATCACGTCTTTTTTCTTATTTAGGGGGCAACAGAGTGCATGAGGCTCGTTTGCTCGAGCAAGAGGATGTTTGCAGCTCTTTGCAATGGGAAGAGGCTGCAAAGGGCTCAGGGCATGAGCCTGGGGGGTGGTTTTGTGTCTGCGGTTGCATCGAGTTTGGAGGCAGTGGCAAAGTGGCAGATCCCAGGGCTGGTGGGACAGTGGCAGACGAGGTGCTGGGCTGCAGCCAGGGCCAGGACTTGCAATCTGAGAAGCTGCTGCATTTGCAAAGTGCTCCCAGCACCTCCCCAGTGTTCCAGGGGGTCAGGAGGTGGCATCTGCTGCATACAGAGCCCACTGCAGCCACCCCTGGAGAGCAGCAGAAGGTGATGACCCAGAGCCCCATTGGGTGCTCTCCAACCCTGTGCCCCAGGGACTTGCCTACCTGCTGAGCTGGGCCTGCAGAAGCTCTAGCCTGGACTCGATCTGCCCCGGCCTGCAGTCGCTGTGCAGGGGCATGTCCTGCGAGCTCTGAACCAAGGAGATGTGTTGCAGAGGCTCCGGGTGGTGGTTTGGCTTTCGGTCCTCCCAGAAAGTGAACATGTTGGGGATGTCCAGGGGGGTGGCTGGGAGGAGAATAGGCATCTTAGCACTTCTGTCTTGCATCCCACAGCCCCGCTGGCATGGATGTGCTCCAGAGTCCATCACCCAACACTTTCACGGAGAGCCATCACCTTAACAAACATGGTGCTCAGCGAGAATCCACCATCCAGGCACCTGAGGTGCCTATGGGGATCCACTACCCTGGCACCCAAGGTGCTCATGGACCACCCATCATACTGGCACCCAACATGCCTATGCAAGGCACATAGCATTTGGCCCCTTGAGGCAGCCCCAAAGGGGTCCCTGGGTGCTGGGAGAAACGGCAGAGCACGGGAGGGACAGAGCACAAACTGCTGAGGACAAAGGGCAGCAAAGACCCTTGGCCACAAGCGTGTCTTGCCTTGAATATGCATGAGTGCTTCGCTTTGCCCCAAGACAAGGCCACCACGCCCAAGCACCCCTCAGCACCCTCCTGCCAGCTTTGGCTGCGGCCGTGGATACCTGCGTAGGACTGGCTGCTCTCCTCCGCCTGCTTGCCGGCCTCCGTGCCACCAGCGCTTGTGGTGACAAGGCTGAGCGTGGGCAGAGCAAAATCATCCTTTTTGGACGTGGGAAAGGGCTCAGCTTTCACAGGGCTGCCAGTCTTGGCCTCGTCATCGCTGGTTTGGGAGCAGGGAGTGGTGCTGCTGCCCTGGTCATCCCACTGGTCCTTGCTCAGCGGGTCCTGCGGGTTGGTGAGCTCTGAGTAGGTGTGATACTGCTCTGCATCAGAGATGCCCGTGTCTGGGTCTGTGGGGCAGCACAACAGGTTAATTTGGGGACTACCAAATATGGCAAAATCAGCCCCCATCCCCTCCAGGGTGCCTGTAGGGCTGGCGCATCCTAAGGAGAGGGAGGGAAGGCAGTGTGGGTGTCCCCAGGGTGGGACATCCAGGCTGGTCTGCAGGGATGGAGGCACCAACAGCCGCCTCTGCTTTGGGGCACCTGCCAGGGTGGTAATTAAACTGCTCCCCAGCCCTGCAAGCCAGGCTCTGCTGTCACTGTGAGACTCACCAGGCTTGTTGGGCTGGCAAAGGGAGTGCGTGCGCCGATGAGTCCGCCGGTAGGTGCAGTCGTATTCCTCACTGAGAGGTGAGCGGGGAACGCTGTCTGCCTGAGAGATGAGAGGGGCTGGTCACCAGAGCAAGGGTATCATGACCCACCCATGGGTACCAAGGTCCACCCATGGATGCCATGTCCCATCCACAGGTGCCCTGGGTACCATGGGGCTACAGTCCATTCAGCATCCTCCTAGGGCTGGTCCCCAGCTAGTTCTGGCTTTCCATCACTGCCCTGTACCACCTTGTGACTCCTTGACCCCTGGACTGGTGGCATAGCTCAAGGGATCCTAGAGGTTATCCTTGGTGCTCTGATTTGAGAGTGTCAGGACCGTGGGGAGGAAAGGAGCACCCTGAGGTGGGACAGGATATAGAGGGAATTTTACTTTCTTTTCTGTCTTACCAGGCAAGTGTCTCTGACAAAGATATCAGGAAAGGACAAAGTCCAGTCATAAAGCTTAAGAGTCAAACAGCAAAGACAAAAGTGCTCCAAGTCTTTCAAGGATTTCAGAGGAAGCTGGAACCAACTCAGTGAAGCGTGAGAACATTTCTTATTTCAGCAGTCTCAAAACATGTGTGTGACCCACTTCCCAGGCTGGAGCAGTCCTGGAGACGATTTACAGGTGCTGCAAAGCAAGATACTACTGACATGGTTTATGGGGCCACCTTCTTCGAAGAGCTCAGGAATGTGCAGTATGCCTGGGCCTGCTGGGCTGTGGCGGAAAGCATAACCCCATGGAAAGTGCCTTGGGAAACATGGATGTTGGCCAATCCACCACCAAACTGAGTAAGAAGCACCTCTTGACATCCTGGTTTCCTCCCACTTGCCACATTTAAGGCATTGACCACATCCCTCCCTGGGACAGCCCTTGCACTCACATCTCGCAGGTTGAAGGTGATCTCTAAGTTGCTCCAGAAGTTGTCAGAGAAGGCTGGGTACATGTCCAAGACCTCCAGCAGGTCCTCCCGCTGAATCTTGTGTAAGTCGCAGTAGGTCAGCGCCCTCACATCGGCATTGGACTTCCCTGGGCGGGCATAGAGGCTGATGGGCTCCCCAAAGATGTCGTTCTTCCCTGTGCCAACAGACAGCTCATTAGGAGGAGGTGGGCATCACCCCAGTTCCAGATGTACTGGACCAGCAGACCTCACTTTGGGGCTCACTTTGGGACAAGTGGATGCCCAGCAAGCCTGACACTGATTGTGGACAGAAGGGACTACACCATGAAGCCATGATGGGGAGACTGAGCCAGGGCAGCGGCTCAGCAGTGATGGCTGGGACTGCTGAGCCATGCCTGCTCTCCTCACTCCTTTGTGGCCTCTCCCTGACATCTACTGGGGATCCTCCATTCCCTGACCACTGGTATGGTGACCAGCCAGGTGCTGAGGAACACACCTTCCCTTCTCCAGGACATGGAGAGGTCCTTCACCCCTCGCCTGCCATCCTTTCTGCACTGCTCTTCACCCATTACCCATCACCCTTTGCTCCTTGCCCACTGGCCCTCGCCTTCCCGGAAAGAAGGACTTTTCCACCTAGGATGGCCACCACAATGTCTTCCCGGAGGATCTCGATGGAGCCCCGAGAGATGAAGTAGAGTGTGGTGAGGACATCTCCGTAGTGCACCAGGGTGTCTCCGGGCGGCGCATGCGTTGTCTTGAACTTCATGGCCAGGGCGCGCAGGCAGCCTTTGCTGGCTCCTCGGAAAGCCTTGCAGTTCTGGAGCAGCGTGCGGTTGAGGTGCAGGCAGATGTCTGCCTGCAGGCAGTCGGGGAAACCCTTCAGCACCTGCGAAGAGCGAGGGAGAGATGCCATCACACCAGCATCCCGGGAAGGACCGCTGTGGCAGCCCCGGGCAGGCTGTATGACACGCGCTGTGACACGGTGGGGCCAGATGGGGATCCCCCAAGGCCAGAAAGCCAGAGCTAGGGACATCTGATTGTCCTTTGGTGGGCGCCTGCCTGCCTGTCCCTGGCTTGTACTGCATGCGGCCAGCGATGAGAGCACTCCCAAGCAATAAATAATGACAACCAGCTCCAGCTATTTATACCCACTGGTGGCATATGCCCCTTTTCATCTTTACGCCCACTAATCTTGGCTGAATGAGAGCACAAACCGGTAACGAGGCGCTGTCCTAATTAAACAGCACCTGCCTGAACGCCAAGAAGCAGCATGGGCCAGTTGTGAGCAGCAACAGCTAAATATACCCGTGGCAAATACCTCGTGTTGAACAATAGCTCAATCTGAAGGTGAACTCAAGGTGAAAGTCACAATACGGGGAAAGACGCTCACGGTGCCGGGTCAAATCCACCCAGGTCTGGGGTTTTTTGGAGAGCAGCATGTGGCCACTGGGGCCCCCTTGCTCTCTTCTCACATCCTGCTGGTGGCCAAATCTGGGACAACCAGCCTGGGGCTAGTGAGCGCGGTTCATTCCCAGCTCTGTTGTGATCTCACAGGCCTCAGTTTCCCTACTGGGAAATCAGGGGTGGGCGAATTGGTGAGGCTGTGGGATGATTGATTAGATCACACTGTGTCTCAGCGGCATCCAGCAGTAATCGCTGTGAGTGGCAGCACGTCCAAGCCCCAAGCTCAGCTCGTCGCAGGGGATTTGTGACCTGGGTTCGCACTAAGCCAGGAGAACCCATGCTTGGTCGGGTGCCATGGCTTTGCTTCTAGTTTTTGCCACCAATGGGCAGCCCAGGGTGTCTCCTCCATGGAGAGGTTTAACTTGAAGCTCTCCCAGCAGCAACCCCCCAAACGCTGCCCAGTTGTTGAACGAGGCAGCAGCAGCTGAAGACAGAGAGGTGGAATTCATTCAAATCCGTGTCCTGATAGTGCCCAGGATGGAGAAGGATCAAGTCTTAGGAAAAAAGGGAGCATGAGCTGGGAACGAGCGGGCTAACAGCCTGCCTAGGACTGAGAGACAGGGGGTACCAGGTCTCATCTCTCTCCTTCCCTTCTCTTTTCTCCTCCCTCTCTCTGCCTTGCAGCCGGCCGAGCCAGCACTTTGTGCACTGAACCCCGCAGCTGTGAGCTGAGTCGTGCCATCCTGTCCCAGCCCAGAACTCCCCGGCTGAGCCCCCTCCTCACCCCCGCGGTGCCCTGGCGCCATGGGCACAAGCTTCCCCGCCAAGCTCGGAGCCACGGCGTCTCTCCAGCACGGCTCCACCATTGATCCCCCCTTTGCTAACAAACAGCCGCCTCTCCGGGCTCTAATTAAAATGGATCGAGGTTTATTTAAATGCCCTCCTTTCCCTGCTGCTGAGAGCGGGATGCACTTTGCTTAGCAACCAGCAGTGTGGAGAGGAGCTGGATCAATACTGGCTCCGCAGCTCTGTGACACCAACAGACACCGGCCTGAAAGTGCTTGGCGCCGATGGGGGCTCTGAGCTCCTCACCAGCGTGCTGGCAGCAAACCTGCTCTCCAGACAAGAAACGCCATCATGGCCTCAGAAAAGCTCTGGGTAGATGTGGAGGGATGGACAGACAGAAGGGGATAAGGAGAAAGGGCAAGAGGTGGTCGGGCAGACAGACTGCATCCAGCCTCCCAAGTCTCCTCCTGCCTCCTCTCAACCCTGGCTGAAAGGATGTAAATATTTGGGTGGACCCAGTGCTGGACTCTGGGTCCTTCAGGACAAGGTGCCATGAGGACATGGGACTTCCCTGCCTCATACTCACCGCATTCATGTCGATGCCGTTGGTGTAGGACCAGGCGTGCTGGAAATACTCCTCCAGGCGCTGGCGCAGGGGGTTGGGGATCTGGTGGAAGCGGATGAACTCCTTGACCCTCAGCATCTGAGTGTGGTAGCGGGCGGTGCCCGAGTACAGGCGCTGGATGATGGCCGAGACGTTGGCCAAGATGCTGGCGCTACTCCGCGACGGTGTAGGACCAGGCGTGCTGGAAATACTCCTCCAGGCGCTGGCGCAGGGGGTTGGGGATCTGGTGGAAGCGGATGAACTCCTTGACCCTCAGCATCTGAGTGTGGTAGCGGGCGGTGCCCGAGTACAGGCGCTGGATGATGGCAGAGACGTTGCCAAAGATGCTGGCGTACATCAGAGCTGCAACGAGAGGGCAGGACTCAGCCGGACACGGGGAGATGTGGGTCCCACTACCTCAGACCTGGACCAAGAGGTTTCCAAAGCCTGTATCTACCACAGACCAGAACACTGCATTTCTGAAATTCCTATTTCTGTCTCACCATCCGTTTGTCTGTGCAGAAGAGGCACAGGCAGAGGGAGATGCTCTCTTAAAACCCCACGTGCTGCAGCCTGGTGGGTCTCTCCCTGATCTGCCCCAGCGCAGCCCCTCCAGCCTCCAAAGCAAGGATGGGGACAGCGGGACGTGTGCAAACACTCACAGCCAATGAGCATGACACAGATGGAGAAGATCTTCTCGGAGTTGGTGTTGGGTGAGACGTTGCCGAACCCCACACTGGTGAGGCTGCTGAAGGTGAAGTAGAGGGCAGTGACATATTTATCCTTGATGGATGGGCCGGAGGAGAGGTCACTGTCATTGTAGCGCTTGCCGATCTGGTCACCCAGGTTGTCCAGCCATCCAATCTTGTGCTCCATGTAGGGCCGCTCCACGTTGCCAATGGCGTACCAGATGCAGGCCAGCCAGTGGGCGATGAGGGCGAAGGTGCACATGAGCAGGAAGAGCACTGCTGCTCCGTACTCGGAGTAGCGGTCCAGCTTGCGGGCGACACGGACAAGGCGCAGCAACCGGGCAGTCTTCAAGAGGCCAATGAGGGTGGTGGTCTGCAGGGGAGAGGTGAGAAACCTCAGGGGCAAGGAGGAGATAAATCACAGGTCCCAGCTGTAATAAAAACCTGTAATAAACCCCTGCAATGACATCCCTTGTCCCTCCCTCTGACTAACCACCCCCCATCCTCACAGATCTAGCCATCCACCTCTTACATCAAGCCATCCATATCCCTCTCTTTCTCTCCCATACATCTCTTCC
>NW_010397693.1:22996-24398 GCF_000710305.1 Buceros rhinoceros silvestris | reverse complement strand
TCCGATCCATTCGTGAGACCCCTCCCATCCTGATGGACCTTCAGGCCTTGCCTGTACCTCATCAGAGCCAGAGCGAAAGATGAGCAGGTCAAAGGGGATGGCAGCAACCATGTCAATGAGGAACCATCCCTTGAAGTAGTGGATGGCGATCTTGCCAGGGTGGCTCACCACCTCGTCGTTGATGTTGACATAGGTGGTACGGAAGTTGATGACGATGTCCACGATGAACATGATATCCACGATGAGGTCGATGATGTTGAGTGGGTCACAGGTGTAGCTGCAGTCCCAGTGCTTCTCCTCCACCTGCTCTTCGTTGAGCAGGAAGGCAGCCGAGTACGGGGTGAAGACGGCTGTGTAGATGACCAGCAGAAGGATAAGCCAGTCCCACACGGCCTTGAAGGGACTGTAGTGCAGGATGGTCCATCGGTGGATGCGTGGTGCCTGCAGCTTGTATTCAGGAAGGACATCAGCCCCCAGAGACAGCACCTGCCAGGAGATGGGTGTGAGAAGAATGGGAGACCAGGAGAGAGGTTGGGTAAGGCCAGGAGCCAGGCAAGGGGTTCCCATGTGCTGGTAGGGCAATGAGGAGCATGCAACGGGTTTCCTACACCCTTTTCATTGCCTTCATATGCGTTTGTTCAGGAGGCCACAAGGTGGGTTGCCCGTGATGGTTGACACCAAGGTCTGCCTGGCTCTTCATCTGTCTCTGATGGCCAGAGAGCCCTTGGGGCAGCTGTGTATCTTCTTCAAGCCCTTCAGATCCTACTATGCCAGCAGAGAGGAAAATGCCTCCTCTTGTGCGTCCTTCTGCCCTCAGCTTTGTGCCAGCAGCCCGGCAGCTGCTGGGTGTCCCTGGCACAGGGCCATGGGGATGGGAGGTGCAGTCCCATGGCCTGGCCCTGAAGGTGACGGCACATTAGGCATCCTACAGCCCTGCGTGGTGCCTTTCCTGGCCCCAGCAGGGAGACCTTCACCTTGATGTCCCTCTGGCACAGTTGTCCTCCAAGCAGAGAGGACAGCTTGGGCCACCCATGGCAAAGCCTGGCCTCAGGCAATGCCCAGTGCCCATCTGAGCATCCCCAGCAAGGGGGTGACCTGTGGCCACCAATGTGCAAACATCCTGTTGTGTGCAGGGACCATCCCATATTGTCATGTGTCCCCAGGTCTGTCTGCCCTCATGGGGGCACGCTCCCACGGCACCAGTGAGTCCCCACAGGCCCAGTTACCCTCTCCAGGACCAACACCAGCTCCTGATGGGCTCTGAAGCCACCCTGAGGACACAATGCAAGGTGCTGGGGACCCGGAGGGCTGGGGCAGTCCTGATTTGGGTGCTGAGAGATGGTGGCAGGAAGGGGCTTACTTGGAGCTGGGGGCAGCCAAATCCTTCCTGCCTGCCTCTGCC
>NW_010397693.1:22334-22856 GCF_000710305.1 Buceros rhinoceros silvestris | reverse complement strand
GCCCCTCTGTCATTCCCTGCTTGTCCCCGCAGTGCTGGCCACCAGTGCCATCCGCGGCGCAGAGGAGGGCAAGGGGCACCTCAGTGCTCTCTCCCGGCACCGAGCCTCCAGCTAAAACCATGCTTTTTGCTGGGCTGTGATGGAGACGAGAGAGGAGGCTCCACATGCCCCGGGGCCACAGCGATGGGCACCACCATGACAGATCTGGAAGAAGGGCCTGATCCTTCCTGCACTGACACCAGTCTCGTTCAAGGGTTTCCCAAGGGCTCCTGGTGCTGCAGCCCTGAGGGGATCCAGCCCCACAGCCCCATCCCACCGAGCAGTCGCTGCCACGTCCCGCAGCCCCAGGACACTGGTGGGTCCAACGCCCTGGGGATGCCCCCTGCTCCTACCTGCCTGCAGCTTGCTCGGCGCCCCAGGCGACAGCTGACCCTTGACGTCCGAGTGTCCACCACGGGGGCCCCCAACCCCGCACGCCCAGGCAGTGACCGGCACGGTGGGCACAGCATCACCCCTGCAGGC
>NW_010397693.1:22061-22290 GCF_000710305.1 Buceros rhinoceros silvestris | reverse complement strand
GCGCCCCAGGCGAGAGCTGACCATTGACGTCCGAGTGTCCACCACGGGGGCCCCCAACCCCACACGCCCAGGCAGTGACCGGCACGGTGGGCACAGCATCACCCATGCAGGCACACACGCATTCGGCTAGGCGGGTGGGAGACATGAGGCTGCGAAGGGCATTCGGGAACCCGGCGTGGATTAATCAAAGCCAATCGATGCCGGGGCCCCCGCAGGGACCAGAGCGCCA
>NW_010397693.1:21203-21912 GCF_000710305.1 Buceros rhinoceros silvestris | reverse complement strand
GCGCCCCCCCGACGTCGCTGGTGGGTGGAGAGGGGAGGGATTGGAAAAAGTGACCCAAACTCAATCGTTGCAGAGGGGAATGAGGCACCGGCTGGGCTTGGGGACCGGCTCCCACAGGGTCAGCAGGGAAGGGGACAAGGCAACACCAGGAAAGCGCTTGGTCCCACGGCTAAGGTGTGCCCAGCAGACCCAAGATGGGCTCCTGCACCTTGCGCGTGGGAAAACCAGGAACACTCTCACACTCAGCACCTGAACCCCCCATGCTGCCCATCAGCCCTATGGGGCCAGAACTGAATTTGGGCCCCCAAATGCTGCTCCCCACGCTGAGATGCCTGCCCTGCTCCTCGCCCCTGTTCCTGGCTCCCAGCTCACGGCAGCAGCAAGACCAGGTCAAGGCGCGTGGTTTTCCAGGCAGGAATTAATAAAAAGCCACAACCCCAGAGATATGAGTCAGAAAAGGAAAAGAAAGATCCCCCAAAAGAGCATCCGAACCAACATGGGACCAGGGAGCAGCTGCAGCCTTGTCCCTCTCTGCCCATTGGGGATGGGGAGGGCTGTGGGTGGCACCCTTGGGTGACTTGGGTGGCCCCAGGAGTCTCTGTGAGTGACAGTGCTGGGTGTCCCCCATGGCGATCCCGCTGGATGCCACTTCCCTCTTCCCCTTCCCCCTGCACTTACCGGCTTCAGCTGCAGCCGCAGGCTCATGGTG
>NW_010397693.1:20834-21038 GCF_000710305.1 Buceros rhinoceros silvestris | reverse complement strand
TGGGTGCGTGCAGCGGGGTGCTGGTTGCGGGGTGGTGAGCGAGGGAGTGAGGCAGCCGTGGGAGGGAAGAGGGGGAGGAGGGATGGAGGAGGGAGCAGGGTGCGTGCAGGCTGTGGGTGACGGAGGCGGGGAGGCTCCCATGGCCTTGGCTAACCCAGGCTGTTGCCTGTGACCTGCGGGCACCAGCAGCCATGTGCCTTACTC
>NW_010397693.1:20296-20671 GCF_000710305.1 Buceros rhinoceros silvestris | reverse complement strand
CTCCTCCCTCGCCCGGTGGTGGGGATGGGGACACCAAGCTGGGGAGTTGTCCATGCCAGAGTTACCAGGAAACCTTCAAGCACAACGCGCTGGGCAGGATCGGGCCCACGGTGCTGGCTGCAGGCAGGCACTGACCCAGTGTCCCTCCCTGACACAACTCAGCCCCCCATCCCTGTCCCCAGTACCCTCCCGCCCAGATCCACCCGAACCCACTGCCCACAGGGTAGTTCAGGGGGACTGGGAGAGATGCCACCTGCAAGACAGGACTCCAGCCTGGTGGCGCTGACCCCACGGAGTCCCCGTGTCCTCCAGCCATGTCCTGGAGCTGCAGCCCTGGCAGGGTGCGGCAGGCCCACTCCATGTATTTGTGACTTC
>NW_010397693.1:16217-20069 GCF_000710305.1 Buceros rhinoceros silvestris | reverse complement strand
TGTTTTTAGGGGCTATTAGTGGCATCTCGCTGCTGTCTCTGCCTCACCCGTGAATTATTCAGTGGCCAGGAGCAGGGAGCTGTGGCTTAGAGTGAGGTGCAGGGGACATCAGGGTGAGGACAGGCAGGACGCCTGGGTCCCCTGAGGCCATGGGGAAACGCAGTGGGGAGGAGAGGTCCATCCCATCCCATCCCATCCCATCCCATCCCATCCCAGACTGAAGGTGAAGGGAAGGTCGACCTTTGTGGGTGCCGCACGGCTGCACTATGGGGCCCTGCAGGCACCGCCCGTCCGCTCCGATCCTGTCACCCCACAGCCAGCTAATGACCCTGCACCAAGCGGCCAGCCCCGCCGTGTCAGCGTCACCCCAGCACAGAGCAGTGGTCCCTGGCGTGAGTGTCCCCCGTGATGGGGACAGGGGCATGGAAGCTGCTTGTTGCACCGGGGCGTTCAGGGGCTGAGCCCCGGTCACCGCAGTCACCCCCAGACTGGACTAAGCAGGTTTTGGAAGAGGACAAGCCAGGGGGACAACAAGCCTAAAACCTACCCCGTGCTGTGGGGAGTGGGCAGCCCGCCCGCCGTGCACGGAGCTGCGAGCTTAAAGGTTTGCTGGCACTGGGACAGGAGGAAAATCCTGCAGAGATCCCGCTGGGACGGAGCAAACTGCCAATCCCAGGGGCTTTTCTGGGGCCAGATGGCTGCACTTTCATTAAACTGGTCCTCGGCTGCTGCTGGCAGCAGTGTCCTTAGATGTATTTGGTATATCGTAGCCCTCCCGTGCCTCAGTTTCCCCACTGGTAAGAGCTCCCGACCCGGACTGCGGGATACAGCAGCGCCTCTCACACACACTGATGTCCGTGTGACAGTGTGCTGCCATGTGTGTCCCTGCAGTGACAGGACAGTGCCACACGTGTTGGTGACAGTGCAGTGCCACCTGCTGTCACCCAAGGGATCCTGTGGCCCTCGGTGTGGCCACCCGTGCTCCTGGAGTGGGGACTCAGCCGAGCGCCTCGGGGCCAGTGGTGCCCCAGGTGGCAACACGCCCGGTGTCGAGGGGCAGTAAACGGTGGCCAGAGCCTCCCGTGGGAACGAAGCCACTTGCACACACAAACACGCACACGCGTGTGTTCCCTTCAAGGCCACCATCACGCCATGAGTGGGCACCCGTGCGCCCGGAGTGGGGACTCAGCCGAGCGCCTCGGGGCCAGTGGTGCCCCAGGTGGCAACACGCCCGGTGTTGAGGGGCAGTAAACGGTGGCCGGAGCCTCCCACGGGGACAAAGCCACATGCACACACAAACACGCAAACACGTGTGTTCCCTTCAAGGCCACCATCATGCCATGAGCAGGTCATGCCTGACCACAAATTACCAGAAATTCTGATGTAGAGGGAAAAAAAGAGGAAGAGATGAAAATTAAACACGGGGATACTGGCATCTCCTGGGGTGGAAACTCCAGGTGTCACTGTCCTCTGGGAGTGGCTGTAACCGTATCCCAGCAGCAGCCCCACCGCCCCACCGCTGCCTCAGTGGCATCCCACTGCCCACGTACCTGTGTGACCTTCTCGGTGACATTCTGGGTGCGCTCCATCACCTTGTGGGGAGCGATTATCTCGATCTCCGTGGTGGAGCCTGAGCGGTGCTTCTCCAGGTTGAACTCCACAAAGTTGAGCGTGAACTGGGGGATCTGGCTGATGGTCCGGTACTTCATGAGGTCTGAGTCCGAGGTGGAGTTTGGGGGATTGGGTTTGACGTGGGAAGCCTCTGAAAGAGGATGGAGAGGAGCGTTGAGAACGGTGTGAGCAGGAGCCAGTCTGCAGAGCTCTGATATCGCTGCAGGACATCCAGGAGCTGGGGACCACCACAGGCTGCCACCAGAAGGAGCCAATGTGTGCCTGGCCATAAAGGCTTGGCTTCTTCAGAGTGGCATTTGACATGGGATGCCCAAGCTGAGATGCCCAAGGAGGGGCTGCTTTTCAGACACATCACCCATCTTTTCACCATTAAACCTCCTTCAGGGGGCTCAGACCACCTGCCAAAATACAAAGGCACCCAATATCCTTTGCTACCCCTGAAGATAGAAGCAGGTTGGGGACCAGCCCCAATGTGACCCACCAGGGAGGGATGCCAGTACTGGCATGAAAGCGGGTGAAAGAGGAGGTGGGTCTTCTCCTCCCTTACATGCTTCAGCCTGACCAACACAGGTCCTGAGTTGCTGCCTTGGTTTTCGGCACCAAACTAAGCTGGGAACTGGATGATGTCCCCACCCGGATGTATCCTCCACCCCCAGGCTCCAGGTAGGGAGGTCAGAGCTTTCTCTTGAAGAAGAGCTGTAATGGGGCTTGTTCCTGGCAGTTTTCCCTGGGGATGGGGGACCTGTCTCTCTGGGTCACCCTAGTGCAGGACCAGGGAGGACACCTCAGAGGTGGTTGGTTCATGGTCAGGCTTGTGGCAATGTGTAGTCATGGAGGGAGCATGTTCCCACCCCAGAGCTTCAGGAACACCCCGGAGCACTGCAGCCAGCGTGCCTCAACCCCTCTATCTCCCTTGGGCAGGACAGGGTTGTATGTTCGGTTCTATCCCTTTCACTCTGCCCCAAGAGGTGTCATGGGTAGGAGGTGTCTGAAGACATTGTGAAGGTGCTTGCTTAGCACCACCCATCCTGCTGCCACCCTTCTCCCTACTCAACACCTTTCCCTCCCTCTACACTGTGTCCCCTCCTGAGGGTCCATAACCTGTGACTATTTGAGGATTGTGATTTCCCTCCCCGTTTTCTCAAGCCAGACACCATGGACTGGTCTCTCTCCGTCTCCAGTTACTGAGGTTTCTCTTGCCTGATCTCTGTCTATTTGTCATCCTCTCTCACGAGAACAAGAGGTGAACACCACGGTGGAGGTACATTTCCTCCAGCCCTACAGAGTGGTCTGGCTGTCTCATCCACTTCCACATTTGGACACGGCTCACGTTGCACATGCCTGCAGACCCCTTCCCTCCCTCCCAGGGAGGTGGGATGACATCGGGATGCCCCTCGTGTGGGGCAGCCAAATGCAACCTCACTCAGTCTCACATCTCACACACAACACCATGGACGGTTCTACCCAAAAAGCAGGACCTGCCTACGCAGAGAATCACATGGAGACCAGGGCGGGTTATCCCAGGGGGATAAGACCCCGTCTTATCTCCACTTTGCAGAGGAAAAAGCAGTGCAGGGTAAAGAGACCTCCCCCCCGAGATGTGCCGGGGCCATCGCCCAGGACCGTGGCTCCCGCAGTAGGACCGACAGCTCCGGGGTTTTTCCCCTACCTGAGTTTGCCCTCCTTTCCCTGAATTTTCTCTGGAACTCAGACCTCGCAGCCTCAAAGTTGTCCAAGGAGGAGACCCTGCGGAGGCTGTGGAAGCTGCCCCCAGGGCGAGACCGAAAGAAACCCCAGGCAGAGTATGACCCTCGTGGGCCCAGCAAGGGAGGCTCTTGTTTCAGGGACGAGTGTTGTAGGGTGGGGTCGGCCTCCAGGCTTGGCCTCCGCTCCTTTTCCAGGAGGGATTCGGTCTCTGACTGCACACAGTTCTCCTTGGATGATGTCTTCAAGTCCCTCAAAATCAGGGAGTCACCACCAGGCTTTAAGACAGCCGGGAGAAAGCGTTTTATTAGAAGGGGTCCTCGCGTGCTAGGGGGGAAGGAGGGGGAGCCGGGGGAGGTAAGAGGAGGGGCAGAGGGCTGGGAAGCGCTGCGGTTCCTGAGGTCACTTCCAAATGGGACCAGAACCTGCTTTGCAGTGGGGCGACCAAGTCTTTGGGGACTTGGCAGCTCCTACCGGCTCCTGCCGGAGGCTGGGCGGCCACGGGGTGGTTTGCAA
>NW_010397693.1:14108-16167 GCF_000710305.1 Buceros rhinoceros silvestris | reverse complement strand
TTGGCAGGTCCTACCGGCTCCTGCCGGAGGCGGGGCGGCCACGGGGTGGTTTGCAAGGCCATGCTGCGCAGCTGGGAAGCAGGCCAGCGCAAGAAGAGACAAGGAGACCCTCAGGTAGGCTTGCCTGGAGCACCTGCCTTGCCATGCGCTTTTCTGAGGTGCACCCACGTCCCACAGCTGGACCTGCCCTCCCCTCACCCGCTGCAAGAGCTCCGGCCACCATGGAGGGTTGAAGCCCGGGGTCCTGTGCCAGCGTCTGTGGGAGAGGATGTTCTCTGCCCCAGGAAGCCCTGGAGGAGTTGCTAGGCTTGCAAACGTGGCCGTATGTGGTCCTCCCTCTCCTACAGCACCCCTTGACCATTGCTAAACCTTTTTCTCTGGAGACCTAAAGAGTTTCCTGCCTTTAGCGACTTCTGCAATGGTGTGCACAAAGCAGCCACCTTCTGCGGCAGAAACCTATGGGTCTATGCCCATACCCACCACGCCCTGCGAGGGACCGGGGTTCTGCATGAGTGACCAAGGCACGCTGCGGCACTTCTCACCATCTCTAAGGACCTCATTGCAGGGTTAGGATGGGGTGCCTGGAGGGGCTGTCTGCTTGCTGCCCCTGCATCTGCTGGGCTGCCCTGCCGTGGACCAGGCTCCACCGAGGTGGTGGGTCATCAGCTTGTCCTCAATGCACATCTTCCATGTGTGCACCATGCAGCTTCCACCTGGGGGTACCCAGAGCCTTTAGCGGTGCTGAAGTCTGGAGGAGCGACGTACCCAGAGCACCTGACAATGCTACACATCTTCAGCTTGCCATAAGCGCAACCTCTGAGAAGACGGGCAGCTTTCACCTCATCGTGTCTATAATTTTGGGAAGCAGCTTTATCTGCTGGATACACCCAGCAGAGCGAGAGCCTGGCGCCTGGGGATGCGTTAGCAGAGCAAAAGCCTCCTGCCCACAGCCCTGTGCCTCAAGCTGCAGCACTTCAGAAACAACACGCCTTTGCCTGGAGGTACCTTGAGCACCAAGAAGCCACCAAGAACAACAATCTCTAAAGAGGTCCCACCAACATTTTTCCAATCTCTTCATGTCAGCAATGACATCACGGAAAGCACAGTCTTTGCTGAAGGACTAAGCCAGAGCTGCCTGCGCTGCCTGGCCCCTGCCAGGACAACGTGGGGGAATGTGCCCTTTTGAGGTTTGCCTGCAAGTCCCTGCCAGTCCCTGCTCCAAGACTCCCACAGTCAACAGCATGTCCCCTCCTTGGGGTGCGGACAACTGCCTGGAGCTCCACCATCCCAGACAACTTGCACTATGGAGCCAGACCTTCCTCCCAGCTTCGGCAGCGGTGCCTGCCGGCTCGGCACATCTCCTGCTCCCACCGTGAGCCATGGAACGGGGTGCGCTGGACTGGCCTCACAGAGCAGCACTGTCTAGCTCTATCCCATGCCACCAAAGCACTGCCGCTCACCGCCAGCCCTCACTGGGACCAGTGCTCAGTGCTGACCCAGCGCCGGAGCCCCTACCGCCAGATACGGCCCGAGCCACAGCAGCTGAGGGAGAGCAGGATGGGGAGAGCGGAGGAAGAGCGCTGGGACCTGTTCTGAGGCGTGGGCTTATATCAGACAAAGGCTACGGTTACCTTTCCATAGTCAATGGCTACTCCATCAAACTCACTGGTGGGCAGAGTTTTCCGCTGGATTTTGAGTCGCCGCAGGGACGGGAGACTAAACTTCAAAGTCCTACCTTGACCTTGTTAAAAAGAAAAACAAAACACAAGAGAGACAGATGTAACCTAGCTGCATGTGACGGCTGGAGCGAGACGGGGCGGGCGGTGGCAGGGGAAGAGGCTATGGAGAATTTAGGGTGGCTTTGGGGAACATACATGCTAGGGGGCCTTTCCTCCTCCAGCACACTTGCTGTTCCCACGCCATCACATCACCGTGTGCTCAAGGCAGACCCTGACCTGGCAGAAAACACCGCTGGGCTGGAGGTGAGTCCCCTACAAGTGCGGATGCAAGAAAGGTTCAGAGCATCCCTAAGCCAATTCAGAGGTTAAAGCCACTTAAG
>NW_010397693.1:11433-13974 GCF_000710305.1 Buceros rhinoceros silvestris | reverse complement strand
TGTGCAGTGGTGGAAGTGGAGCCTCTAAATCTCCTTGGTGGGACTTGGGGGAAAAAAAAACAACACAGAAAAGTATCGAAAAAAAGTAGTTCTTAGCAATTTTGTTCCTGGGCTTCTTTTGGATTTTAGGTGAAGGATGCTGGACCAAAGCAGAGGGTCCCTTGCTGTCATCACAGTAGAACGGGAGACCACCTCACTGGAGACTGGGCAAGGACAACTGGGGCTGAAAGGAGCCCTGAAAGAGGTTGAGGAGAAGAAGGGGCCAGACGTGGAGAGGAACCAGCAGTGCCCACAGCAGGACCCAATGCCCCTGGCTGGGACACACAGCACGAAGTCGCTCATCCTTTCCTAGTGCTGGTCCATGGAGGAGACCGCGGCCACCTGCCACTGCAGGGTTAGTGTGAGCAGCCAGGCTTGCTCCCTGCTGCCTTGGGGACGGGTCAGCCCTGGGGTTCATCCGACCCACAGCAGCACCAGATGTACTCACTAACGACCAAAAGTGGCCTAAAGGACACGTGGGACGCGACACAAGCTCCGCAAAGGCATCGTCCTCTGGGAAAAGCAGCACACTGAGGAGCCGTTTGGTTTTGGCAGGATTTGCTTCTCTCACCAAGCCAGGACACACCACTGAGATGCTCGGGCAGGTTCCTGACCTGCCCAGCTCCCTCAAAACGCCCCTGCTGATGGGGGGACCCGTGCGGGCTCCCTCTGCTCACCCCAGCCCCACTGGGCAGAGCAGCTTTTCAGCTGGGAGAAGCAAAGCAGCTGCCTTCCCCCGCACACCAGCGAGCCAGGGCCGGCACGCAGCCTCCTGCAGCCGAGTAATTAAAGACTGAGTCAGAAAAGCCCGGCGCAAGAGATCCATCTGGGCTGGCGCCAGCAGCTCCGGCCCTTCCGCACGCCCCAGCGCTGGAGCGGGAAACCCGAGCAGTGCTGCTCAGAATGCACAGCGCACTCCAACGCCACGGAAAGCAATAGGTGCCCTTTCTATTTGGGCGCCTTCTGCAGTCCCAGGTACATCCCAGGGTGGGATGGGGTATGGATGCATCGTATGTCGAGACGTACTGAGAGCTGAGGAGGCTGCAAAGCAACAGCAGTGCTGGAGCTGCGGAATTCCTCAGCAGTCCCGGGGAGAGGCTAACTGGTACGAAAGCAATACGCCAAAAATAGAAATCTCATCGCTTCACAGACATATGTCTGTAAGTCCCATGAGCGTATGTCTGCCCTGAGGATATATAAACTCATCCCCAGCCAGAGCTCCTCTGCCGGTACCTGCTGCCAGACACACACACACCTTACTGGCTCCGGGGTGCCTCTACGCAGGGAGCGTGAATGCGTTAACACTCACCTCACCGTACCGACACAACAGGCAGCACGAAGGGTCCCCGTTGGCCCATGACACGGCCCTGGCCCTGGCTCCGGTCCCGGTCCTGCTGTGCCACCCCCCATGCCATGGTGGGACAGACCTGGGCTGCTCCACAGCTTTACTTGGAGGCCTGCCCAAAGCCTCCCTATAGCCGCCCACATCCCAGGGAGTGTTGGTGTGGAGATAGGTGTAGGATTATTTCCCTGACTAAAATACAGGGGACTGGCACCAAGGGCCGTATAGCAGGAGGGTATTTTGAAGCTACAGCTCTCCTTCCCGTGGTCAGGTCTAATATCTGTATCCCTGGGTATCCACATCCCCTTGAGAGCCTCACCACAGCTTCCCTTTGATCCAGCCTTCCCAAAAAAGGGAGTTTGAATTTTCCACTAACTCCAAAAGCCCCACATGAGCCTGGGACAGCGGGAAACAGCCAAAGCCAGGAGAGGCTCAGAGCTATCCCAGCACAGCCAACCTTGTGCCGTTCGCCTGCAGCGATGTCCCCATAGCACAGCCGTGCCGTCAGTGCCACCAGATATCCCCTGGCCCTCCCACTGTCCCCACACACAGGTCCTGTCCCGTACCAGAACCCCCTGCCCCAGCCAAAGCCGTGCTGCTGGCAAGCAAGAGGGGCCCAAGATGCTGCTGGAAAAAAACCTCCCAGCATTAAATATGGAAAGGACGCAGCAAAGGCGGGGGACACGGAGGGGTTCCGTGCCTCCGCTCACAGCGAGTCACCCTCTCCTTAAAAATGTCCAGGACTAGTGGGTTCGGTCCCCGCCCCAGTCCCCAGGTTCCCGGGGGTTCGGGAGGTGTGTGCGGGCTGGTGTGCACGCGAGGGGCTGCGCGGGGAGCACAGCTGGCTCAGACGCCCAGATAGTGCTGAGCCGGATCAGTCCCCGAGGCGGCAGAGCTGCGGCTGTGCAGAAACACAAACCTCCGCTCTTGGGCACGCTGCAGGGCTCAGCCCCATGGCACAGGATCCTGCCCTGCCACGGGTGCATCCTTCAGCCCCCACGAGCTCCCGAGAAGACCACGGCATGGGGATAGCCCCGAGGATGCTGCACCGCCCTCCCGCTGTCCCCACCGTCCCTGGGGACACCCACCTCCACGCCAGCTCTGCGACAGGCGCCGGTGCAGGCTCCGGCTGCCACTCTTGGCCATGACTTGTGCCAGGT
>NW_010397693.1:8818-11311 GCF_000710305.1 Buceros rhinoceros silvestris | reverse complement strand
CCTCGAAGTTGAGGATGAACATGATGACGACGCCGTCCTCGTTCTTCACCGGCACCACGTCCACCAGGCAGCGGAAACACGAGGCTGCCGAGCAGAGACAGGCTCAGGGAGGGCTGCACAGGGGGCTCTGCCCACCCACCCCCCAGCACAAACCACTTTTGGCAGAAAAGTGGTTTTTTAGGCACTTTGATGGGTGCAATCGCTGCTGATGGGTGTTGGAAGCTGATCCGAGTCCTGAGAACGGGCCGTATCTCTGCAGCATCCCAGCTTACATCCTGCCGTATTTTTCGTCCCAGACAGTCATTTATATCAACGTACTTGAGAGCAGCAATTAAACAGCAGGTAATTAAGAACTCAGAAAGTCCCAGGTAGTGCTTTAACCTCATTAAGCATGCTGCTTGTAATTACGCCTTAGCTAATCGCCCTGCAATCACCAGGTAGTTCTTGGGGACTGACTTCAGCGGTCTCCTCTCCTGGATGCGGGTGATAGGGTGAGCCCGATGGCATGCCCCGTTCTGACCCCAAGCGGCAGAACGAGGTGGGATCGGTGTGGTGGTCCCCAAGGACATCCCCTAAAGGCACTGGCATGGAGTGGTCAGGCACAGCCTTGACTCACTCCTGCCCTGGGGAAACTGAGGCACAGGAGGCAGGGCATAAGGTCTGGCTCAGTGTCCTGGGAATGAGGGGGGCTGCGGGGAGGACCCTGACCATGGCCATATGGATTTACCCGTTGGATGCTCAACCCCGTGGCTCTGCTTGTGCTGGCAGCCAGGTGCCAGTTTGCAATTACAGGCACCCCAAACTACCTGCAGGTCTTTCCAAAAGCAGCAAGCTGAGGATACAGGGGGGTTCCCACCTCCCTTGACAGCTTTATTCCCCCCCAAGCCCCTACCCAAAGGTACAATCACTGTGAGTCCTTTCCTTTAGCTGTCTCCTGTTGCTCTGGCACCAGTGGAAGTGGGAGCCCCCGAACTGCAGCCACTGCCGCAACCCCTTGGGCAAAACCCTCTGAACCCCCCCACAGGCCCCTACCCCAAACCTCCTAGAAATGATGGAGCAACCAGGTACCGCTGCCCGGCTGGTACAGAGCAAAGCAGCTTCCTCCCAGGACAGTTTTTGCCGGGAGCGGATCCCTGCTCTCGCCTTTCCCCCACGCTCTGACTCTCAGGGATTAGCGGCTCCGGCAGGGATGTGCTGCCGGCCCAACCCAGGGCTCTCCCGCTCTCGCAACGGCCACGCTCCGGCTGGGAGGGGGATGTCAGCCTTTCTGCGTATAATTTTAAGGAGCTCAGGGCCTCCCGTAATCAGGAGCAGATGGCCGGCATCGGGCAACTTCAAAATCTGCCGTGACGTCAGGGATGTGCACACACACAGGCACACACACATGCACAAGAACGGGAAAGAAATGGATACAGTGAAATCCCTTTAAAGGGCCCGGCAGCCAGGATTATTTCTTTCTTTATTTCATCATTGTTCACCACAGGGAGAGGAAATCCACTTAAACGTGTGAGCTGGGAGGAGACGGGGGGATTTTCAGCAGATAAAGCTGTTTTGAAGGAATGCACGGGCACGCTGTGGGTTACCCGCATGCGGAGCCAGCGGTGATGGAAATAAATGAGCCCTTTTCTCCCTCTTTGTCAGGATTTGTAGGGATCTAAAAGGCGGGAGGTGTCACTCAGGTGACAGCGGGTGAGCGAGGTGTCCGGGGTGACGCTAGGGCAGCACATGCCCAGCGGGATGATGCGGTGCCAGCCCCAGCATGCTGCAGCTCTGCTGGTGCTGCTGCTGGGCAGGTGTGTGCCCCTTTTCCGCCCATGTGCTGACCATCAGCCCCACATGCTTTCTCCTCTGGTGTTTCATAAAGTGAGGCTTTTTTCCCTGCATCGAAGCATCACCAGCTTCCCAGGGACCTGCAGCCCGGCAGGGTTCACTGGCATGAGCAGCCATCAGCTCTGTGCTTCCCCCCTGGGCCGGGAATCCTGATCCAGACGGCCTGATCCTGGCTCACGTGCTCTGCCCTGTTACATCCCTTTCACAGCTTCACTTTTCCTTCTAAAGCTCCTCCACGGTGGTGGGAGAGGATAGGCTCTGAGCTCTTCTCATGGTGGCCAGATCTTGGCAGGCACTATGTGGCATGGAAAGGGTTAATCCTATGGCCAAAGCTGAACAGCTGAGAAGTGGGCCCAGTTACATCCAGTTGGAGGGATATAGGGAACAGCTGGGAGGAGGCTGGGGCTGGGAGGCAGCTGGTGCCTGGTTTGATCCCCCAAATCCAGGAGGTGCTGAGCCAGAGCAGCACCGGCCGAAGCTGCTGTGACCCTCACCCCAATCCCTTCTTCAATTAAATAGAATAATTTCTGTTGGAAAGGACTTACAACGATCATCTAGCCCAAGTCCAGAAACGGCCCTGCCGGGCGCAGCCCTGCGTGGCAGGAGCTCGGTGCCTGGCTCAGACCCGCAGCCCATAGCAAGGACCACGTCAAGGGCATGATG
>NW_010397693.1:4392-8689 GCF_000710305.1 Buceros rhinoceros silvestris | reverse complement strand
CTCTGGGGTCCCTGAAGCCTGGCCCAAAGACAGGGCAGTCCCCCAGGATTTGGGGTACCCCCAGCTCTGCAGAGAGGCTGCAGCTGGGAGACTCCTTGGCACGCTCTGCCCTGACTCGGTTTTCCTGCAGCAAGTCAGCCTGGGCTCTGCCGAATGCTGAACCTCCCCGTCCTTCCCCCCAGACCCGGCACCCCAGACCTGCTGCAGCACCAGTGGGCTGAGCCGGCCCCGGGAGGGACCCCCAGCCCTGCCCTCCCATCCTTGTTCCTCGATTGACTGTCCCCATCCATCTGCCCATCTCTCCCCTTCAGCTGTTCAGCTAATCTGTCTCCATCCATCTAATTTTATCCGGCCGCCAAATGATATCTTGGAGGAGCCCCGGGGGCATTCACAACCTGCCCGTGCTCCGCGGCTGCACCGTGGGGCTGCCTGTGCGCCCCTCTGGGGCGAAACCCAGCCTGGGGGCTGCGGAAGGGGCTCAGCGGGAGGGATGTGACGTGGATGCTGTTTTGGGGAGTCCCACACCCAATGGGGTGGGTTTGCATGGGCTGGGAAAACCAGCTCATTCCCTAGACCCCTTGGGCTGGGTTTGATCTTCACAGCACCCAGCCCCCCTCCCCCAAACTGAGCACCCCGAGGTTTGTGCTTTCTGACCTGTCTTGTCTTCTGACCTTGATAAAAGCGAGCGCTTAATAACATTAAAAATGTCATCGTTGGGGGCCCCTCCCTCCCCGGCTCTCTTATCCTCCGCGGCCACCGGCGGTTAATGCATTTGTCGGTATCATCAGTATTAAACTAATCAACAGGACACGGGGGGTTCCGAGAGCAGGACACAAACCAGTATTGTTATGAATATTAAAAAAGCGAGCTATTAATCTGCCCTGGGAGCTCTTACCGAGCCCCTCCCTCCCCCCGGCTGGGAGATTTAATCTGCAGGGTCTCATGGCAGAGTGGCTAAATCTATAGTGTATTATATAACGGAGCGGAGGAGAGGGGCTGGGAAGGGCACGGAGGGGACAGGGACAGGGATGGGGATGGAGCTGGCACACCGGGGAGATGCTCGGGTGGGCCGAGCCTTGCTCCCATCTGGGGATAAATCAGTGTCAGGGTGTGGTAGAAACTTCAAAGGGAAGCGCAGATTCCTGCGAGGGCCTAAAGAAAATCCTGGAGGTGGGATGGAAAATGATGGAAGAGGGGGCTGAGCTGGTGGGAGTTGAGTTTCCCGTGGGCACTGGGGTGAGTGACGGGTGCTGAGAAGCCTCCGCACTGGGTCTGGATGTCCCTGTCTGGGGAGGGCACGTGCACCGGTGGGGTCTGCACCGGACCCTCTCCTCACACCCAGATGGGGCATCAGGAGACTGAAACCTGCTGGGACACCAGACCAGCAAAAATGCTCCTTGCAGCAACCCCTGAACTGCTAAAATGACCTTATTAAGTAACATTGGTGGGACGGAGGTTACCCCAGTGCGGTGACGGATAGCAGGGGTTTCTGCGCTGAGCGGGGAGCTCGCTGATTGGAAGCAGCAGCAAAGGGGAAAAACCAGGAGCCTCGGGCGGCTGAAGGTACCCACTGACGACACGGCCGCAGGAAGGATGCCTCCGAGCCCAGCAGGATGTTTTAGGTGCTGGTGGGAGGATGCTTCAATCCCCAGGAGCCAAAAGAAGTTCCAGATCAGTTCAGGGGGTTGGCAAAATGCAGCTCAACCTCTGCTGCAAGCGGAGCAAGTGGCCGCATCCAGGCCCAAGGTCCTTCCCTTGCCAAATCACCGCCAGGCACAGGAATTAGTCCAGCTTAGTGCGGGGCTGCGCTGCCAAAGCTGCAGCGCAGACAGCATTTCCCAGGGCTGTCTGGCCATCCCGAGGGCCCTGTCCCCACGGCACATGGGGCCACCTCCCAGCAGGGATGCAACAGCCACTGAGGATGGGGATGGAGGGTTTGGGATGGGAATCGGGGCTCTGCTGGAGCAGGGATTTCAGGAAAAAGCCTGGAGAGCATCCCTGGGGGTGCTGGGGATGCTCTGGGCCTGTCCCTCTATCTGTGGGACATCTGGTTCAAGGAAAAAGCATCTGAGGAGCAGCAGAGGATGGAAAACGTGTCCCTTGCAGCTTTGTGCCCCGACTGCACTGTCCCTAGGGCAGAGCTGGGGCAACGGGGGTGGCTGGAGCTGCGGCGCAGCCGTGCTGAGGATGGCAGAATTGGCCCCAGAGCGCAGGATCTCAGGACTGGAGCGTTTGTCATTGCAAGGCGGGATGTTTATAAGTCCCCATCTGGAGTTGGACCATGGTGTCTGTCCCTTCGCCGAGGTCACAGCCCAGCTCTGCCAAGCTTGACCCTTAAAGGAACACAAAGCAAACAGCCCTGGCTTGGCTTAAACCCCGTGTATTTGTACAAGCAAAAGAGCTCGAGCTGAGGTTGGGGCTTTGGCAGCTGGCTGTGCCTCCCTCCTCCTCTGCCACCCGGGAGGTTCCCTCTGTCCTGCCTTGTCCACCCCACGGGGCAGCAGCAGAGGCTCCCTGGGGCTGCCAGCCCTGGCCCCCAGCCCTGACGGTGCCCAGATCCGGCAGCGGCCCATGCCGTTTGCCCTCCTGGCTCCAGTGAGCCCCTCAGGGCTGTCACACGTCGCTGTTCATAAAGCTGTACGGAGGAATCTCGGCCTTAGCCAGGGCTTCCTGGCAGCAGCTGCCGCAGAGGGGATTGCTGTGCCACGGACATGCCCCGGGCTGGGGACAGAGGGGGCATGCCCCATGTGTCCCTCTGTCCCCTTTGGGTGTGGGGACATCCTGCCGTCCATGCCTGGCTGCCAGCCCCACAGCTGCCTGCTCAGGGACCCCATGGGAAGCTGCGGGGGGACATCCCGGGGGACACTGGGTGCCCCAGTCACTCTGCAGCCTCCCCCCAGGGAAAATCCCGGCTTACAGCACCACTGTAATGAGTTTGCTGGGCTGATCTGGTCCCTAATCCCTGCTCCCAGGGGACCAGCACAAACTGCTCCTGCTGGAGGGGACCGGAGGGGACGGGGATAGAGGGGCTGGGGCTGCAGCAGCGGCTGCCTCACCAGCTGCTCTTGGCCCTGCATCTCCCCTTTCATATTCATAAGCATCACATTCATGCAGATTAAGTGCGAGCGGGTGCTGCCAGCTGCTGTTGCTCTGGCCATGCCAGCACTGTGGTACCCAGCACCTGTGGCCACCAGCTGCGCCCTGGGGACCCCGTGGGCTCTCGCCGGTGGCTTCACTGCAAAGCACATCACCCTGAGGAGGAAAAAACCCCAACCCTGGATGCAGCTCAGCACCCCCAGCCCCTTGGTGCTGGCCCCAGGGGATGCTGGAGTAGGCTCGGCTCAGTCCTGGACACAGTGGGGATTGTGTCCCCATGGCTGGTGGCCGTGGCTGTTCCTCGCCCCGATGGAAGCTGATCCGGTAATGACCCCCCTGGCTGGGGCAGCCCCAGCTGTGCAGCATCTTGTAAGGAAATTAACTTTTCACTGATCTCCCAGCTTTGAGCAGGGGATTAGAGCCCACACGTGCCACAGCCGGGCTTGCTCCTCTTTCCGAGGCCTTTTTGGGTCTGCCACGGCAGGGAGGGACAACTGCGCTTGTTGGCCCATCTTCCCCAAACAGGACTTGCTGGTCTCGCTGTCAGCACCCGTGACTCCTTTTATAATTAGCTAACGACAGCCTGGGCGTCTGGGTGAGGACCGAGCAGCAAAGCTGTCCCCAGGGACAGCCATCACCCCACCACACAGCATCCCGCCTGCGCGCGGGCAGAGCCACCTGCCTGGACACCCATGGGTGCCCCCCCCCGACCCTGGCCCTGCTGGGCAGGGGCTCTGACAGGCAGATTTGAGGTATAATATTGTCTCTGGCAACCAGAAAAGCGAGGAAACAACCCCACGGGCTGCAGAGCCGGGAGTACCGCAGTAATAAACAGCAGGTCGAGGCTGGAGATTGGTGCTGCTGGTATGAAAAGGAGGACAGGCGGGTTCGGAGCCTCCGCCGGCTAATTAAGCAGCAGCTCCCTATAATGCAAAGGCCTTTTCTTTGCCGATAAGACCCATTTATAATGGGCTGAGCAATTGCAGGCTGAGTGCTGGGGGGAAACAATTGGAAAGCATATTGCTGGTGGGGCTGCGTGTTAAAAATAGACATGAAGGGCTTGCTTCTGGGCTTTTTCTTTCCCCCCTTTTTATTTTTTTTAATAAAAAAGAAAAGAAAGCAGCTCAGAGCTGTGCTGAGAGTTTCTCATGGCCTAGAGAAAGAGCAGGGCTCCGAGGAGAGCACTGTGCATCCCGCGAGC
>NW_010397693.1:3973-4317 GCF_000710305.1 Buceros rhinoceros silvestris | reverse complement strand
CTGCAAAGCCGGGAGGATGGTATCGGATCGGGCTCCCGGGCGAGCGGTCCCTGGGGATGGATGTGGGGAAGCTATCCCAAGGGAGGGGAACGGGGCTGCACATGCCATCCTTGCCATGGCCACGCACTGGTGGTGTGATGGGAGCAGGGGGACAGCATGTGCCCGCTTCTCCTCGTGTCTCCTGGGCTGCACTCAATCCCTACAAGCTGCAGCAGCCGAGGGGGCACTCGCAGCCCAGCCCTGGCACCGTTCCCCAGCTTCGCTTCACCCAGGACTGGCCTCGTGGGGAAGAGCCTTCACCAGGTCCCTTGGCGAGGACGGGAGGACAATCATACGGGAAATGT
>NW_010397693.1:0-3851 GCF_000710305.1 Buceros rhinoceros silvestris | reverse complement strand
GCTCAGGGTCCGGCCCCACCGAGTTAACCGGCTGGGTTAACACGCGGGGTGCTGCCAGCAGATAATTCTCGGGGCAGATACGCTGGCACCTGGATGCCAGCCCAGGAGATAGGAGCTGGGAGGGAGGCCAGGACACCCGGGTCCCAGCCCCGGAGATAGGGTGCCGGGCTGGGAGCCAGGGCTCCTGCCTTCTCCTTCCCTTTGCTTCCAGTTGTTTCGCCTCCGTCCTGCTGCCCAGGCTGCTGCCAGCGGTGGGGTGCAGCCCCTTGCTCAGGCCAAGGCCCCATCAGTGCAGTTTAAAGGGATGGGAAAACCCCACAGGTCACAAAAAGGAAAGACTCAATATTTTTAACTGCTAGCGAGCACCTGGTCTGCATTCCCCCGCCCCGGGGGAGCCCTGGCCACTGCTGGTTTGCAGCATCAAGCCCCAAATATTTATTTAACTTCCTGCAGTATTAGAACTAATCACTAGTATTTTCCATCAAAGCTTCATTTTCATCTTAACGTAATTCCATCTGTGCACGCACAGCCGCATCCTGCTCGCTGGAAAGGCAGCTCGCAGGCCATCGCCCGCACCCGCTTTTGGCAGAGGCAGGTGGTCTGTCTCATCTTGTCCTGGAGCACAGACTGGGAGACCCGTGTCCCACGCCAGCTCCTCCATGGGCTTCCCACAGGATCCTCACTCATGACACAGGGATCCCACAGCGATATCATTGCTTGTGCTGGGAGCTCTGAGACATCACCAAGGGCTCACAAATGACCTGACCCCCAAGTAATGCGGCAACAACTTCCGTCTCTCGAGGTCCCAACACCCCCAACACCCCCAGTGCCCCATCACAGCAGACGGCTCCATCCTGCCGAACTCGCTCTTGGCAAAGCCCAGGGTGTGGGAGCAATCTCAATGCCCTGGTAGCATCACACCTCCTTCACCTCCCACCACCAGCTTCCAACACCCCCAATCCCAGGCAAGAGGCACCTCCCACCACCAGATCGCCCTGAAAAGTGACTCTTACTGTCTTTGCGGTAGTAGAGGATCTCGAGCTTGCACTCCTCAGAGCCGAGCAGGGCCTGGGTGAGCTGCGCGATGGAGCTCTTGGTGGTGTCAGGGCCGGTGAGGAAGTCGCAGGTGCAGGGTTGCTGCATCACCTCCATGCGCGAGTAGCCAAACATCTCGCAGAAGCCGTCGTTGCAGTAGATGATGGCGCAGTTCTCCATCTGGGCATTGGCGATGAGGAACTTGCGGTCTGTGGGCCCCTCCAGGCGCGAGTAGCCAAACATCTCGCAGAAGCCGTCGTTGCAGTAGATGATGGCGCAGTTCTCCATCTGGGCGTTGGCGATGAGGAACTTGCGGTCTGTGGGGAAGAAGGAGAGTGGGAGGCTTAGAGGGGGATGGTGGGGACCTGCAGGGGTGGGGGACAGCCTGGCTGGATGAGGGGTGCTTGGGCATTTTGATACCAGCCACCATGGGGCTCGTGTGAGGATGGGCTCCCAGGGGACACCAGTGACAGGTCTGGGGTGGGGGGATGGCTGGCACCGGGCCACACTGCCCCAGGCTTTCCTGAGCTTTAGAGAGAAAAAATTCCCCCAGTTTCACGTGAAGCAGTGACCATGGGGACAAGGAGACCCAAAGGGGACCATCCCCAGTAAAGGCAGGTTTTAGTTTTTTGCTGGGATGGGCCAACCCACGCAGCCTTGTCATCACCGCTTGCACGTGGAGACTCGCTGCTGTCGAATACACGGGCAATCTGTCCCCGACTGGCGCTGCAGGCAGAGGGAAGAGCTGCAGCAGCCATCCCTCCCCAGGAGCTTATCAGGGACTTGAGTTATCTCAGAGACTTCCCACCCCTGCTCAGATTTGACTGAAGGCAGGCAAGGGGTGAGAGGAGGAGTGAGCGTGAGGCTTTGCTTCGTGGGAAGCTGGGTGAAACCCGTCACATTAATGATTCTCCTAATGTTTTATAGGATAATTGTGCCTTTGGACTAAAGCTGATATCCAGACCCTGCTGTGCTCAAGGAAAGGGCTCAGGTGGAGGAAAGGGGAAACTGAGGCAGGGAGTGGTGCTGCCCCATCCCCTCCTGGTGCTGCCCCATCCCCTCCTGGTGCTGCAGCCCCCGGTACTGGGTTGGGGCTGGACTCACGGTCATGCTGGGGCGTGTGGCAATGCTGCCCAGCCCGTGTCATCCAGCCCTGATGGAATCACTTTCGTCCACATCGTGGGGGACACCCAGCCTAGAGCTTTGACTGGGTTTGAGTTTTGGTTTTTTCAAGAAGATCGGGGGTGCCTGGCTGGGGAGGACCCTCTCTGGGACAGGTTTGCTGGGATGTGACAGGGGGCTGTCGATGCTGATGAGATGGATGCTGTGCCCCGCCCAGCAGCATCTTCCTCAGCATTCAGCATTGGCTCCGGGCTGGAGCCGGAGGCAGATCAGAGCTGAGGGTCCGTTTGGAGGCTCCCTCCCAGCCCAGACCCCAATTAATCTCCTGGATTACCCAGGAATGGCATCTGAAGCCTGCGCGCTCCAGAGCCCTGACCCTCAGCATTCAGCATTGGCTCCGGGCTGGAGCCGGAGGCAGATCAGAGCTGAGGGTCCGTTTGGAGGCTCCCTCCCAGCCCAGCCCCCAATTAATCTCCTGGATTACCCAGGAATGGCATCTGCAGCCTGCGCGCTCCAGAGCCCTGCCGCGCTCCAGCCTCACCGGGAATTTCACCCAAACGCGGGAGGAACCCTCGCACGGCTGCTGCCCCCAGCGCCGGGACCTGGCGGGGTGGGGGAACCCCTCCCCAGCACAGCAGAGCTCTCCCTAACGTCCCCTGCGGAGTCCCAGCTCTGGAGGATGCCTCCCAGAAAAACCAGTGACCCCAGGGATGCCACACCGAGGTCTCCTGCTTCATCCCACACTGTGACAGCCCTTGGTGCCCTTTGTGGGGGACTCCCACCCCGGCACCTTCCCCTCTCCCATGCAGGGCTGACACTGGTGCCGGTGCTGCAAACAGCACAGAGACCACCATGGCCAAATATTTCCCAGTTCCCTCTTCCCAAACCTCCTCCACCCAAATCGCTCTGCCAGCTGGAAGGCAGCACATGAAGGAGACCTTCCCCCAAAGCACCGCTCCTGAGACATGCTCCCCGCCTGTGATGAACATTTTCCCCATCCAGCAGCAGCCCCGCGGGCCCGATCCAGGCTGGGCTGGTGCAGGACAGGATTTACGGGGCTGGGCTGAGCGCAGGGGATGTCACCAAGGCCAGGATGGGAAGGAGCTGCAGAGCCCGGTCTCCTTTTGGGGTATTTTCACCCCGGATTTGCTCTCTGCCCTGCTCTCACCTGCAGATTTGCCCTTGCCCCCGTGGCACCAGGCTCTGCACTGGCCCTGGGAGGGAGATGTTGGGCCTTTCTGGCTCCACTGGGGACTCACCGGGTGCAGCTGCACCCATGGGAGCTGCAGGGGGTGAGTGGGGGGTGAAGGCACACACGAGTTCGGGAGGACGCGCTGCCCATGGCACGGACGTGACCAGGGTGGATGATTTGGTGTCTCCCAACGCCTGTCACACCAGGAAGCTGCGGCGGGGGAGCACGGGGCGATGTTTTGGCAGAGCCCAGCTGGTGCCCGACATGGCGGGCAGAGCGCAGGCAGGGAGCGGGCGGGGACGAGGGGACCTGGCTGCTTCCCCGCTCCGCTCCCCGGTGCCCCCCCGCGGCCCCCCACCCGCCGCTTCCCAGCAGGAACTGATAGGAACCAGCGACAGTTTTTCTCGCTTTCTGTCCCCAGGGTCACGTCACTCACTGCTAGGGCTGGCGGGGATAGCAGCACCAGGGGGGTTTGCCCACCCGGCAAACTTGGACATTGGAG
>NW_010397692.1:0-3994 GCF_000710305.1 Buceros rhinoceros silvestris | reverse complement strand
CGCCGCCCGCTCCCTCGGGGGACGCGCGGGGCCCCCTCCCCGAAAGCGGGCTTCGCGGCCGCCGGCGAACGTGGTCCCTCCTCTCGGGAGGATGCTTAGGACCCCAGTGAAATGAATCGGAACTTCAGTTAATGTAAGGGAAGTGAAAGGACATGAAATTGACAGAAATAAAGTCACACAGGATGAAAGTCAGTGAAATAAAGTCAAGTAAAATAAATTGAAAGCGTTGCAGCTTCTTCTGCTGGGCCAGTGCATGAGGTTTTCCCAGCACCGCCCCAAAAAAGCCCAGCCACACTTTTCCTGCCGTGCACACGCCCGCCAGCACCTGCCCCTCAGCCCGGGACATGGGTCCGCAGCACCCTGGTCTGGGGGAACCGGCATGATCACCCCTGTGCTGAGCTTTAATAGTGTTCCAGGGCCGCTGGCCACTGATGTCACCTGTAGCATCTCAGAGGTGCTGAAAGCAAACTAATGGGTTGTGTCTTCTCTGCTTTGTGAACCGTTCCAGCATTTCTAACGCTGATGGGAAATCTTCAAAGAAAATGGATGTGGCCCAGCAGCAACAGAATGGAGCTTATAAATCCTGTGGACAGCCCCGAGGTGGGCTTGCTCCCCCTTACTTCACTTGCTTTAACAGCAGAAATGTCCAGAGCTTTCCCCGAGGTGCTTTCACCTAGAAACCTACTTAGTGTATTTCAATTATTGAGTCAATACAATTATAAGCTGTCCTAATAAAGCTTTTAGTGGTCTTGACTCAGTGTAATGTCCCTCCAGAGGACTGGAGGTCGCCGTGGGTAAGGGCAGTCAATAAGGGAATTTCATCGCTCGAGAATCTCTATAGCTGGTTGCTCCCTGGAGCGGACATGATGGGCAGGTGAGGGGGCCCCAAAAAAGCTGCAGCATCATTTCCCAAAAGCACTGCTGTGTCCTACACATTACCCACGAAATGACCCACGCTGCCCTGCCAAATCCTCACGAAAATAAGGAAGAGAGGGAGAACAGAATGAGAAATAACAAGAAATGAGGAGCTAGCTTTGTACCAGTTTCCAAACGGAGGAAATCAATGAGTGTGGGGCTTCACTGGCCTCCTCCCAGCCTCTGTTTCGCGATCCTTGCAGGGCACTCTGAGTGGCTCTGAGCTGTGGTGGGTGTGAGGGAGAGAGCAGTAGCAAGGACCTCTCGGGTGACCTAACGCTGGTAAATGCTAACAGATGAATAGCTCTTTCTTTGTGGAGGGAAATACACATTTCCTTTGCCAAGGTATTTTTTGTTTCTTGAAAAAAGAACTCATCTCCTGGTGTAAAGGGGAGGGGGAAGCGAACAGAGTTTATTTTAAGGTCCATCTGGATTTCATCAGCAGCAAACACCATGAACTCCGAGAGCGAGGAGAGGAGCCCCCAGCCCCTGAGTTTTCCTTCCCTTCTCCCCTTCACCTTTCACCAGTGCAGCTTTAGAGGTCCCAGGGGGTTAGGGGACCATAGGGACCAGAACAGCTGCCCCTGCAAAGCCTCACTGAGAGCAGAGCGAGCTGTTTAAAGGACATATTGCATGTTGCTGGGGTCTGGGAGTAAAACAGCTGCCCCACCGCTGGAACGCAGTCGCAGCCCCTGTGCGGCAGAATGCTCCGTGCACAGGGATGCCAGGGGTGAGAACCCACTGCCGCTGTGGGAAGAAGGGGCTGCACACGCAGCTCGCTCCCAGAGTGAGCAACTCAAGGTGTGTGCCAAGTAGGCAGGTCTCTGAGCAAGGCTGGCAATTGACCTTTGTTTCCGCTCGTCTGGGAAGCGAGAGAGCACATCTCTTCTGGCAAAGCAGAGATTTTGTGGAGTCACAAGACACTGAGGGCTTTCAAAGAGGAAAGCAGCTGCTCTCAGCGGGACCTGCCTTTGAACCAAAGGACTCAGTGGTTGGTACCGCTAAGCTCTCCCACTCCTCCTGGGACTGTCATGTGTCGTAATTTTGGGACCTGGCATCTGCTCAAAGAGTGATATCGTCCAGCATGACGTGGAGCTGGATCTGTCCGAGTTCTGTCTGTGTGTCGCGGTGCCCATCCTTTGGAAAGGCACCAATCCAAGCAGTCAGTGAGGCATTAATCCACGGGTCTTCTAGTTTTGACAGGAACACTTGGCAGCCTTTTTCCCAGGGAAGCCAAATCTCTCAATGGGACATAAACCAAGACCTGCAGGTCACTAATCCTTTCCTTTCCCCTCTCTGCACTCCCAAGCCAGGACTCCCTCGCACGAAATCCTGAGCAGTAATCATTCCCTACAGCTCTCCAATCTTGCTGGTTGCAGAGCTCTACCAAAGCTGCTCGTTATTGCCACAAGGGTGAGTGGTTCCTCAAGACAGCCGAGGAGGGAAAGGAGACAGACCAAATGTGGGCGGGGATGGTGGCACCAGCTAACCGGGGAGATGGAGGGGACAGAACTCATGTGTCATTGCTCAGTGCTGCTGGCTGGCAGCAGCCTGGGGCATGAAGATGCTTTGGGCTTACCTGGACTTGCTCAGGCTCTGGTTTTCCCTCATTCTCTACCTGTATCTAAGAGGGGCTGAAGTCTGGCAGCAGAGGCAGGCAGGGGAAGCTGTGCCCCGTGCCATGACTGCAAAGGTTCTTTGGTGGTGACCCCCACCTTTGGGACGGGCCTTGTCAGCTGGACTCAGGGAAGGTGGGGGGGAGGCAAGTGACAAGGTCTGGGTCTCGGGTTTTATAACCAGATTAGTGAAAAAGAGTAATCTGGATTACGGCACGGCTGGCAGAGAGGCTAATACAGCGATGCACATACCCGCCCCGCAGCTCAGGTCCCCCGGGACCCCGAGCGGGTCACCGCACCTCTCTGCCCCTCTGCACAGTCTCAGCAGCGATGGAGATCATGTCCTGTCTGTGGGCACTCGCAGCCTGGTGAACAGCAGACAGGCTGGGAAGAAAGCCCATGTAAACTAGGGCGAAATAGAGCACGGCCAGCGCGCGAGCCTGGCAAGGTCACACTGCGTCACGTATTGAAGTGACGCTTGAGAAACTGCGATATGTCCCTCCCAGTCTGTGACTGGGAGCACCTGCCTGGCAAGTGGAGAGGATGAGAGCTGGGACAGGGAGATTTTGGAGTGGCATCACCCCAACGGCAGGAGAGGGATGTCTCAGCCCCCGTGCATGGCTCTCACTCGCTGGCACCACAGCAGTGTGGGCTGGCCGCCGGGTGCCCTGCATGAACGCATCCCTGATTATCTGCTCAAATGCCAAGCAAATGGGCTCGAGACAAAACCCGGGGCCCAAATTTCCCTTGTGTAGCAAGACTCACTTGATGCGGGTCCTGGGGATGCTCAGTGGGAGGGCAGGGCTTTTAATTAATCAGTGCCTAGCCAGAGGTAAAAGCGGTACACTTGAGAGGAGACGTGGAAATGCGATGTCTTCTACTAGGGAGCTATTTTCTGGGCAGATTGGCCTCTTTGCAGTTCCTAAACTGAAGCAGTCACGGGTACCTCCAGAGGAAGGTAGCACCATGTGGGAAGGGTAGTGCCAGGGCTGATCCAGTTCTGAAGAGCAGCAGGCTGCCAAAGGGAGCAGAAGGTACTTCTGGAGGGGACGCAGCGTGTTCGTCTGGGTACACAGGCAGTAGACTCTGATCCTGTCTCAGCCAGCTTGCACAGCAGTGAGGCAGTGTGGGTCCGGAATCCTTATAGCGTCTGTGCTTCACGGGAGCATGGACAATTTTAAGTGTCATCTGTTTCCTACGCAGCGGCTGAAGTACGTGTCCCTCCAGGCTCCGGTGGCACTGTCCTTTATGAAAAACAGAGCCCTCAAAGAGCATCTTCCTCCACTGGGAGTCAGCAGAATCTCATTCATGGGCCTTATATATATACACACCTATGTAAAGTGTGTATATATACATATATTTTTTAACGTGTTTGTGTGTGTTTATAAGCCTATATCAATATATAGAGCTGTATACACATTTAGACATGCATATAAATATATATCTATTTATTAAAATATATC
>NW_010397691.1:5875-6161 GCF_000710305.1 Buceros rhinoceros silvestris | reverse complement strand
GGGTTTTTGGCAGCCACTGGAGGTGGTTTGTCCAGAGGTGGAAAACTACGTGCCCTGGCATTGGGGCTGATTTCCCACCCCTGGGGCACTGGGATGCTCCAGGGTGCTCCAGCACCCACGGAGAGGACAGACACATCCTCAACCCCCAGGTTGTCACCAGCTCCATGTCTCCACTGCGAGGAGAGCCTTTCCCCTGGGGACCACCATATTCCCAGCAGCCCTTTGGCCTCGTGGCCCCCCCAACAGGACCACACATGGACCCTCTGGCCCATCCGGGACTTGGCTG
>NW_010397691.1:4988-5617 GCF_000710305.1 Buceros rhinoceros silvestris | reverse complement strand
CAGCAGCCGCGCCTCTCTCCCCAGTGGCCGCACAGAAGGGGCTTTCATAGCCCCACGGCATGAGCCCAGCTTGGGGAGGGGGGCATGCTGCCTGTCCCTCTGCGGGTAGCCGGCCCTCTGCCCCCGCCGAAACGCTGCCAGGGCAGGCAGGGCTGATCCTGCCCAGCAAGTCTGGGCACAGCACAGGAGTCGCGGCAGTTTCGGGCTCGGGGGTTTGGGCTTTGCATGGTGCTTCGTTACAGGCAGGTGGAGGGAGCTGGGTAACACTGTGGAAAGCCAAGCACTGCCTGGGCACTGGGGTCCTATCCTGACCCTGCTCTTGTTGCTGAATTTGGTTCTGGCTCTGTCACAGGTTCTCTTTCTGACCGCAGACACCTCCCTCCATCACCCAGAGCATCTCTGCTCCGCTGCCCTGTGGAGCCGGGGCTGTTCGGAGCCAACACCAGCCCTGACCAGTGCTAATGCTGCCCTGGGCTGGCCCCGTGTCCCCTGGGAGGGATGCTCAGCCTTGCTGGGGGGCAGCAAGACCCCCTGAGATACTTCTGGGTGACAGGGTGGGCCGTGCCTGACCCCCATCTCTTCTCCCATCCCAGGTTTGACTACCAGGAGCTGCTGCACAACTCCACGTT
>NW_010397691.1:4569-4777 GCF_000710305.1 Buceros rhinoceros silvestris | reverse complement strand
CAGGTACCGGGTGGGCAGGGGGATGGGGGACGCCCCTCCCCGGGGTCCGGAGGCTCTGTCCCAGCCTGCGTGGGGTCCTGTCCCAGGCTGCCTGCATCCCCGTGCTGCTGAGCGACGGCTGGGAGCTGCCCTTTGCCGAGGCCATCGACTGGGGCAAAGCTGCTGTTGTGGGCAATGAGAAGCTGCTGCTGCAGGTACCGCGGCCGGA
>NW_010397691.1:4027-4390 GCF_000710305.1 Buceros rhinoceros silvestris | reverse complement strand
CCCCCGTGTTGGTGCCAGTGGTGGTGGAGCCCCCAGCCAAGCTTGGGGGTGAAACCTCCACAACCGAGCCCATCAGCTCTCCTGCGGGTGGATGCGGGGGGGTCTCATACAGCCGCGAGCGGGGTCCTGTCCCAGCCACAACCCTGGGGCATCATTTGTCTTGGGGATGTGTTGAGCACCTTCCCAAACCCAAAGCCCTTGGGAGGTCCTGGGCTAGATGCTGCTCCAGGGAGAGGAGGTGGCAGACCAGCAGTGGATCGGTGGCACAGCATCCTTGGCGTGGGGTGTCCCTCAGGGTGGCATGGGGGTTGCAGAGGCAAGGCAACCCTTCTGGGGGGCTGTGGGGGGACAAGGTGAGAAACC
>NW_010397691.1:3021-3730 GCF_000710305.1 Buceros rhinoceros silvestris | reverse complement strand
CTGCAGCATCCCCTCTCCCGATTCCTCTGGAACACGCTGCCCGGAGGGCTCCTGGCTCTGCCCGACTTCTCCACCCACCTCAGGGACTTTCCCTTCTACTACCTGCAGTGCGGTAGGACCCCTCCTGCCCCAGCTGAGCATGGCAAACTCAGTGCATGCCACAACACCTATCCTCTCCCCCACCTTTTTTCAGGCTCCAGCCCCTCCGAGAAGTTCACGGCTTTAATCCGGGCCGTCTCGCCGGGGGCGTCCCCATCCCAGCCCATCCTCAGGCTCATCCAAGCTGTCTCTGGATCCCAATACTGCGCCCAGGTAGGGGGAGCTGAGCCCGTGCAGCTCGGTGCAGCTCCTGGGAATGCAGTGGGAGTGATGGGGCAGGGTCGCATGGGTGGCTTTAGGGGTGGGAGGAGGTGGCTGATGGTGTCACCTTTAAGTGGGCAGAGCTGTCTTCCCAATCCACTAGAGTGGAGGTGGGACCATGTGTGGGTTTATTCTGGTCCAAACTGGCATGAGATGGTTTTGGAGTGAGCTGGGCTGGAGCAGATCCTGCTGTGGGGCCAGGGAGGGCTCAGCAGTGGCCACCCTGCAAACACCAATGCACCCTGACGGGTCAGCCCAGCCAAACACGCCCAGACACGCTGCTGCTTCCCCCTGCAGATCCTGGTGCTGTGGAGCTGTGAGAAGCCACCACCGCCAAGTGGGAAATGGC
>NW_010397691.1:2615-2874 GCF_000710305.1 Buceros rhinoceros silvestris | reverse complement strand
ACAGACCACTGTGCCCCTGACCGTCATCCAGGGCAGGGGCAAGGTGAGAGGAGCAGAGACGCCACCAGGGAGCTGGAATGCAGGCCGGGAGCTGGGGCACATCCCGACCTGAATATTCCTCTCCGCAGCTCAGCGAGCGCTTCTTCCCCTACGCGGCCATCCAGACGGCCGCCGTGCTGAGCCTGGACGAGCACACCAGCCTCTTGACTAGTGAGGTGAGCCTGTGGGCGCCACGATCCCCGGCCCCACGGATGCTCAG
>NW_010397691.1:1505-2491 GCF_000710305.1 Buceros rhinoceros silvestris | reverse complement strand
CAGGGAGAGATGCCCACTGTCCCCGTGTCCCCTATGCCCAGGGACAATGGGGACCCCCATAGCTGGGTGATACCGTCCCCTGTCCCATGCCAGGTGGACTTTGCCTTCATGGTGTGGCGCCGCTTCCCCGAGCGTATTGTGGGCTTCCCCGCACGGAGCCACTTCTGGGATGCCGAGCAGAGGCGCTGGGGCTACACTTCCAAGTGGACCAACGAGTTCTCCATTGTCCTCACCACTGCCGCCTTCTACCACAGGTACCCAGTCAGGGAGAGGCCGGCGGGGTGGGGAGCTTGGCCGCATCCTTCCCCCCACCTCACTCCATCCCCCAGGTATTACCACAGCCTCTTCACGGAGTACCTGCCAGCGGGGCTGCGAGAGCTGGTGGACAGCCTGGCCACCTGCGAGGACATCCTGATGAACGTCCTCGTGGTCGCTGTCACCAAGCTGCCACCCATCAAGGTCACCCAGTGGAAGCAGCAGAAGGAGACCGTGCCCCAACAGGTAGCGTGCAAGGATGGGGACGTGGGGACCCCCCAGTCTGGGGAGCGGAGCCCCTCACCCCTGCACTCCCCTCCTGCCAAGGTGAAAGGCATGGCAGGGGCGGCCGGCGTTTTCTCCCAGCGACAGGACTGCCTCAACCAGTTGGCGGACTGGTTCGGCTATATGCCCCTCGTGTCCTCCCAGCTGCGCCTCGACCCTGTCCTCTTCAAGGACCAGGTCTCCGTCCTGCGCAAGAAATACCCACACTTGGAGAAACCCTGAGGGCTGCTGGGGATTGGGGTTGGGGCTGGCTCTGGGTGCCCCGTTCCTGGAGCATGGAGCCCTCCCGGAGCAGGTGGTCGCTGCCGATGGGGTTATACTCGTTATTGGGTTTTACCAGTACAATAAAGGTGGTTGGAGAGGCAGAGTCCAGCGGTGACTGTAGAATGTGGGGCAGTGGGCTGTGCCCAGTGGGGAGCACTGGGAGCACCAGCGGTTTGGTGCAC
>NW_010397691.1:1070-1303 GCF_000710305.1 Buceros rhinoceros silvestris | reverse complement strand
CCCCCAGCCCTGCGGGGAGGGCGAGTCCTTTGGCTTCCCAAGCGCAAACAGAGGAGCGATAAGAGGCGAGAGCAGGGCGAGTATGTCCTCCCTCCCCCTGGCTGGGACAGGTTCCCCCGCAGCCACCCCAGCACTCCATTGACAGGTAGCGCTCCCCAAAGAGGGGAAAAGGCTCTTTCCAGCTGCTTTCCCCCCCCCCCCCGGCGGAATAAAAAAGGAAAAAATTAAGGCTG
>NW_010397691.1:456-924 GCF_000710305.1 Buceros rhinoceros silvestris | reverse complement strand
AGGCTGCTGGCCTCCAAGAGCTGCTCTCCAACTGCCGTAGTCATGGATCCATCCCTGCTGCAGAGACCTGAGACAACGCCCTGGCACCATCAGACCCAACATGCCCCCTGCACACACCCAGCCCTTTGCTCCACTTTATTTTCCGCCCATGAAAAGTCCCCCTCCCGGGACACGACAGGGCTGTGGGAGGTGGTGCTCAGTCGCGGGGGGGCTGGCACTCCTGGCAGTCCCTCATCTCCTCGGAAAAGCTCTCCACCTGGATGGTGGTGGTGTGGAAGCGGAAGGTGCCCTGCAGCCGGGAGCTGGCCTCCTCCAGCACCTCCTGCGCGCTGGCACCCGCGTCTGCAAGGAGCGAGGGGTGTCGGGGTGTGGGTGAACCCTGAATTCCTCCCTCCCCATCGTTTCCCTGGGGAGTGACACTCACTGATGGCGATGTGCACCGAGAGCAGCGGCTGCGCCGCCGTCAGC
>NW_010397691.1:0-326 GCF_000710305.1 Buceros rhinoceros silvestris | reverse complement strand
CCCCCCGCCCCCCGCCAGCAGCGTGTCCCGCACGGCGTTAAAGTCCATCCCTTTGGGGGTGCCTGGGGAGGTAGAGCCGTGGGTGCTGGAGGAACAAGGGCCACTGCACCCATGGGTGTGCCTCGCAGAGCAGGTGCCCCCCTGGTGGGTCCCTACCCTCCATGAGGACGAGGAGGACATCGCGGAGAATGGTCAGCGTCGTCCCCAGCACCAGTGCGGAGAAGAGGAAGGTGCAGATGGGATCCACGTACTTGTACTCGGGCTGGAGGGGGTGGGAGGGGGTGAGGACCCTCCAGAGCCTTCACCCCACCCCAAATCCCCATCGT
>NW_010397690.1:0-249 GCF_000710305.1 Buceros rhinoceros silvestris | reverse complement strand
AGCCGTGCCGTCCGCTCGTCCCCTGGCCGGGGCATGCAGGGGTAGAAGAGGCGGAGGAAGAGCCCCTGGGGAAGAGTGGGGACGCGGTGGGGACAGCACAGGGCAGCGGAGGCCGTGTCCTCGGCCAGCCCAGCTCTCGCAAAACCCACCCGGCTGCAGTCGCCCTGCTGCGCAGCAAAGCTTGTCCCCATCCCGGTCCCCATCCCGTACCTGCCGCATGTGGCCCACCCTGACATCGGCACAGCCCAC
>NW_010397689.1:605-821 GCF_000710305.1 Buceros rhinoceros silvestris | reverse complement strand
TGGGAGCAGCAGGTGGACGGTGACGCTGCTGGGCAATCTGCAGCATCTGCGTGCGTCCAGCAGCGGCTTGTTGAGCCACGTCGGACCTGTAAGAATCGGGTGTGAGACCGCGCTTGTGAACACGTGCATGAGTGCCAGTTCCTCTCGCGGTGCCGCCCTTTGTGTCCCAGCCGCTTGCTGGAGTCGGCCCGGCCTGGTGGCCAAGTTTCCGTGACA
>NW_010397689.1:0-237 GCF_000710305.1 Buceros rhinoceros silvestris | reverse complement strand
ATTTATTATCCCCCAAAAATCAGGCTTGGGATGGGAATTGTTGGGATAGGAAACCACCGCAGGGCTGGGGAGCCATCGTGGAGGAGGGACACTGTCGCTGAGGCCACCAGGATAGCAAGTCATTGAGATGGGAAGTCGTGGTGTGCAAAACTGCCAGGCTGGCTGCTGCGGGTGCTGGCGAATGGTTGTCATGGGGACAGAGGCCATTTGTCCCCATAAACCCGCCCTGAGCGCCCG